>NC_139709.1:10529521-10681512 GCF_964188405.1 Protomyctophum parallelum
CTACTGATGTTTTCTTATTATTTTCCAGTAATTGTATTCCCCGTAATATTCAGACATTATTTTTCCACAACTCAGTATCATAGTGGTTTATACTAATCTAGGTATATAACTACTGTAAAACAAGACAATAGATAGTATATAGGTATGTAATAAATCGTATATTACATATGACATACAGTGGTATATATTTTCACCATGTCTAATCCTCCAATTGGCGGCAGTTATGGGGGGGAGGATTTTGATGCAATTATGGCTGGTTACGCCGATGAGGCTACACGTCTATGCGAAAGTACCAATGCATATTTGGCCGAGGCAGCTAAATTATTCCAGGATATTTCTTCCGGTGAATCAGATGATGATATGGAGTCGTCTGAGGCGAGGGGTGAAACGTCTGATTGTGGCAGTGAGAGATTGTCTCCGCTAGAAGTAGATGGTGGTGGACATGATCCCGGCATTGTCGACACACTTAGCACCCCTCCTATGGTGGTCGGTATTTCTGTTACAGCTCCTACAGTGCAGTCAGGTGGGGGACTGATCAGAAATCCTGTTAATGTCGGTGGAGCCAGCGTACCAGCGGTAGCTAGTCCTATACACGTTGCTGATATAACCAAATTTAATGGTAAAACTCTACGAGCAACTATAAGTTTCTCTGATATACCAACGGAAAATCTTGAAGAATTGACCGGATTGATTAAGGATCGTATTTCAGTACCAATTAATAGAGCCGTCGAACTCTCAACTCCGGGGTCGACACTATGCATAACACTCGATGGCCCATCATTGTCCAGTGGTGTACATACAACCGTAATGAGTGATACCCCCGCTATAACTGACCAGTTTCTAGAGGCTATAATTGCTATAATTCAGAGTAATGAAACAATTATGGCTGATTCTGACTTATCCATGCGTATCGATTTAGCATTAGGATCCAGCGGAGCGGGTCGTACAACGCTATCTAGTATCCCGTACGAGAAGATACGAGAACATAGAGTACGTTGTAATGCTATATACAGTCCCGATAATGAGGATAACATATGTTTTTCACTCTGCATTGCAAAGTATTTGTATCCCAACGAATCCGTAGCATCACTACGTCAGATTGCTACCGGTATACATACATGCACAGGGCATGCAATCACACATAACGTGACACTTGCAGACATATCGGGGTACGAGGATAAATTTGGTGTAAAGATAGTCGTTTTTCATCATAATGATAATGGTAGTAAGCCATTAGTAGTATTCCAGACATCCGATCAGCTACCTATCAGTAAACCTGTGATTCAACTATACTTGCAGGATGGTCATTACTGCCTGGTGTTGCGACCTCATGCCTTTCATGGTACTGGGTATGCCTGTAATTTCTGTTATAGAGGATTCAACGATCATGCTTTGCATTCATGCATAGGGTGCTGTAAAATATGCTTTACGAATTGCATGCCTCATATTGATGAGTGTATTACGAATCACAAGGGAGAGGATCGGACCGGGCCCCAATACTGTACTGATTGTAATCAGAAATGTAGATCTCCATATTGCTATGATCAGCATAAGCTGTGTTCGCCTACAGCAGGTTTCGTGGCTTGTGAGAAACTTGTGCGCTGTAAAGATTGTGGTGTGGTTTACAACCGGCTAGGAAGTAAAAGAACAGCGGATGATGAGGGTGTTGCAACCAACCATACATGTACGCCACCCAGATGTAAGCATTGTAGGCAGTCTTTATTTGTCGGTGTAGAGCATACGTGCTTTATAAAACCTATGAGAAAAAAACCAATCAGTGAGGATTATATCATCTACGATATTGAGACACAGGTTGTCGATGGGGTCCATATCCCTAACTATATATATGCGATGAAACTTGATGGAGACTATAGTTTTAAGGCCTACGGGGTACATTGTGTGGCAAAATTTGTAGCACATTACAGGAAACCGTTCTTCAAGGGCTATGGCTTTATCGCGCATAATGCATCCGGCTTTGACAATCATGTAGTGCTGAAATATATGGTTGATCAGAGAATTCCTCTGATCACCATTCTACGAGGGTGTAAGATCATAGCCATGGAAGATACAATATTCAAACAGAACTGGATTGATAGCTACAGTTTTCTTCCCATGAGATTGGCTGATACACCAGCAGCTATGGGTTTTCAAGATCTATGCAAAGGATTCTTTCCCCATAAATTTAACATACCGGCAAATCAGACTTATGTTGGGGCTTATCCATCTCCATACTATTATGGTTACGAACATATGCGTGAATCGGACAAGGTATTGTTCAATGCATGGTACGTGACTGTAATAGGCAAGATCTTCAACTTCAGACAGGAGCTTGCATTATACTGTCAGAATGATGTTGTGGTTCTATGCAAGGCTGTAGTCAAGTATAGAGAGTCATTCATTGAATCGACAGGGGTGGACCCTTTTAGCAGTAAAACTCTCCCGGGTGCCTGCATGGCTGTTTTCAAGTCTAACTTTCTACAGGACGAGACCATTGCATTAACTTACGATGGGGCATACCATGATCAGAACAAGACATACTCCACGGTTTCTATTCAATGGCTTGAATACCTAATCTATTCACAGAAAGTCGCTATTGTACATGCCGTAAATGGGGGTGAACACAAATTTGGCACATATTTTGTCGATGGATATGACATCGTAAATAACTGTATTTTTGAATATAATGGTTGTTATTATCATGGTCACCCTGAATGTCATCAAGCATCTGATTACAATCCTACGACTAAAACATTATTCGGAACCCTGTACCGGAAAACTATGGCCCGAAAGAAAAATCTAGAAGAAAAGTATAATGTGAAGGTGGTGACAATTTGGGATTGTGAATGGTCTAGAATGAAAAGGGCAGACCTTGGTGTGCGCGCATTCATGGAAAATGTGTACACACATCCTGTGCGTTTGAATCCACGGGACGCATTGTTTGGCGGACGCACTACAGCGTTGAAACTATACCACGAAGTCAAAACTCCGACTGGTAAGCTCATGTATGTCGATTATACATCGTTGTATCCGTATGTCCAATCATGTAAGCCTTATCCAGTGGGGCACCCTGTGATTATCTTCAAGGACTTTGCGCCTATCGATACGTACTTCGGCTTTGCAAAATGCACGGTTCTGCCCCCTAGAGGCTTATATCATCCCGTACTACCCGTTAGAAACAACGGGAAGCTCATGTTCCCACTATGCATGAGATGTGCCATCGAGCTGAATCACGAGCCATCGTGTAACCACAACGATGGTGATCGTGCAATGTCTGGTACATGGGTTATATTCGAGATTTTGAAGGCTCTCGAATTGGGATATGTACTCATATCTATTAACGAGGTTTGGCATTTCCCTACCCAGACTAACAATCTATTCACTGACTATGTTAAGACTTTCATGAAGTCTAAGCAGGAAGCTAGCGGGTATCCTGCAGGGGTCACAACCGATGCTGAGAAAAAGAAATACATTGAGGAGTATAATGCGCATGAGGGGATCCTCCTTGACCCTAGCAAAATATGTGTCAATAAGGCCATGCGGAGTTGTAGCAAGCTGCTGTTGAACTCGTTGTGGGGTCGCTTCTGTATGAGGACAAACATGTCCCAGTGTGAATTTGTATCGTGCCCATCGCGCTTTTCACAATTGTTGTTTAGCGATGAGTATGTCATCAGTCAGTTCCACTTCATCACAGAGATTGTGGCTATGGTTCAGTGGAGCTACAGGGACCCCCGTTCAAGCACAGCGATCGACATTAACGTCTTTATCGGTGCGATCACGACGGCTCATGCTCGTATGGAGCTATATTCACTACTGGAAAAACTAGGCACTAGGGCTGTGTACACGGATACAGACTCGTGTATATTCAGCTATGAAGAGGGTGAATGGGTCCCATCATTGGGGCCGTACCTTGGTGATTTGACTGATGAGATTAACAGTGGATCGGGGGACGATTATATTGTTCGTTATATTTCGGGAGGCCCCAAATCCTACTGTTATACTACTAAGCAGGGAAAAACAGTGGTAAAGTGGAAAGGGGTTACGTTGAATCCGCATAATGCAGCGATACTCACCCCTGATGTCCTTCTACGATTGGTCAACTCGTTCATAGCAGACCAGAAGGCCCCAGAGTGTGTATATGTGACTACAAATACCATCCAGCGGGTTAAGAAGCGGTTAGAACTCAGAAACTCTATGATGACTAAACGTGTCAGAGTCGTCTACGATAAGCGTGTGATCGTTGACCAGTACAGTACATTACCCTATGGCTACTACCAAAGCAGTAGTTAGAGTCGCTGATGGTTATCAGAACTCGTTACAACATCCATTCTCGATGGTTGTTAGTGGTCCATCGAACAGTGGGAAGACCCACTTTGTATCCAGTCTCATAGAGAATATAGATAAGATATTTTCTGTGGAGATACATAATATAATCTATTTGTATACATGCTGGCAGCCCAGATTCGACCAACTGTTGAAGATTCGTGATATTATTTTTATTAAAGGGATCCCAGAATCTCTAGCCGACGATAAGCTAATGCCTGTACATTCCAATAATCTGCTGATTATTGATGATTTAATGAACGATGCATGTAATAATCTGGAAGTACAGAATGTGTTTACACAGTATGTACATCATAGGAACCTAAGCTGTATTTATCTTGTACAAAATCTTTTCGTTCAGGGGAAATCCAGTCGGACTATTAGTCTTAATACGAATTACATGGTTTTATTCAAAAATGCTCGTGACACATATCAGATATCTCTGCTAGCTAGGCAGATGTACCCTGGTAATGTACGTTATTTTCTTCAGGCTTTTACCGATGCCACTAGTAGGCCATACGGCTACCTACTTATTGATTTTAAAGCGACTACGCTTGATGCATTCCGGCTCAGAACGGATATACTCTCAGCCAGACCAGTTGTTTACATACCAGCGAAGTAGAACATGTCTGCCAGGATCCAAAGAAACCTCATTATTCTGGAAAGGCTGCATAAAGCCAGCCCTGCTAAGCGGAGGGTTATTCTAAAGAATGCTGGCCCTGACTTCCTTAACACATTATGTGAAATAGCTCTCAACATACTTAATGGTAAGATACCATTAACCACGAGACAGTACACCCAGCTTCAGAAGAAGAAGACACAGTTACGGACACTAGCATCCAAAGCTATTAGTGTTAACAGGAAAAAGAGACTTGTTAATCAGACCGGTGGAGCTTTTTTTCTACCCGCTATTGCAGCTGCGATCCCATTTCTCGTATCACTTTTTTCACGACGGTAATTAGTCATTAAGGATCATGGAACATATACAAAAAATGTTTATGGTCTCACAGCGTGAGATAGATCGGTTGAGCCATACAACACCCACTCCCGTTCTGGATACACCTATACGTAATGTTGTTGAAACCGAGTTAGACGGTGAAATACGCCGACTCCTTCTCACCCCTAATATAGACATTCATGAGAAAGCTAAGAGATATTCATCTGTACTACAACGCTACCTCTCGCTTGTAAGACAAGGAGTTAATGAAAAGACCGTCCTCACACTTTCATTGCCACAGACCAGTGAAACTGTTACTGCCGATGATTTTATAGGGCCAGATATCATGAACCATATGCCAGATCGTAACAAGAAGAATGCAATGCATATTGTAGACATCCTGTCTAAATCTAGAAATCATATTACATGGAGTCCTCAGGGTGAAATGGTCATAGACGGTACCCCGATAGTGGGCTCTCATGTATATGATCTTGTAAAAAATATAACAACATCCCGCCGTGTGGCTGACGATAGCAGACCAATTGGGTGGGATAAATTTCTAAGAAGAATAGCATCACTGAATGTACCAATATCCATTATACCGAATTCTGATGTAAAGCGTGAAATTTTGGCTTTGAAGGGAGTAGTCTTTTCCCCCACTGAACAGTCGAGGGATAGTAGCTCTGAGATGACCCCAAGGACAAAGAAAAGGGGTAGAATATCTTCTTCTGTATGGACATTATACTGAAATGCCATCCTTCAATCCGTTTCTTATTCTTTCTTTATTTTTTATTTTATTTGCTTATGGTTTTTTATTTTATTTATCTCGTTATGTTTTGTTTTAGGTTTTTAGTTTTTTTTTTACCTCTGATACTGTGTATGTATACATCTTATTCTACAATGTTGTCTATGATATGATCTTAAACTATGATGTATTAGTGTCTATACATTGTGATATCGTATTACTACCAATATTGTAACTGTGTCAATAATGTGTCTATACCAATGTCACTCTTTATTTTTTTTTCCTAAATAAAATAATGATTCTAAAAGACATGGAAATGTTTCATCAGACTTTAATTTCATTACAATTATGTATACACATACTGATACATTCATCGTCTAGCATACTGTACACATGTAGCTGTATGCCCACGGCATAAGTGGGGACGTATTCGCTTAACAAATGAGCACACCATTAGATCATTACATGAGAGGGAACTTGAATACAGTTTTAAAACTCTCTGATAGGTTAGTCCGTTCTGAAAAATACAATGTTCTCCACAGGTTGTGGACTGCTTATCCTGTACTGGTCTTGTTGAATACGATATCTTTACACAGTTCTTACAGAGAAAATTAACTATAGTTTCAGGAAATTCTGCATATGTTGGGGGGTTCCCAAAAGAATCAAAAAAATATCCATGCCTGTTATATGTGATATAGATAGCGAGCCAATGGGCCCCTGGTAATGACGATGGGTCTGTATTTATAACAGCTAACATTGGTAGATTCACAACCATCTCCCCTGGTAACTCATCACACGCTAACACACCTAAGAAGTGTGTCCTCCTCTCAAGCATCTTTTCAATCATCCCGTGAATTTCCAGAGTATTCATAGCCAAGTCTCTCTCACTGATGCAGCTTAATAATGGTCCATTAATACCTGTCTCCTCCCTGATATCTCAACGATTGAATCAAAGACAGCGTAACATATCAGATTGACGGTTCTGGGTAATGGAACTCTGAAGCGGGCCTCCAATCTGACGTTCCCAGAGTGTACGAGCGAAACATGACTTGCGGAACCACCATCGGCCTCCAGGTTGAAGCAGAATAATGTGTAACCATCCCCGAAATCTTTCCTAGTTATGCTCAGAGGCCGGTCTTTCAGGTATCTCCCTGTAGCATCAATCATCTGGAAGTACTCCCGAGTGAACTGGCCATTAGGGAAGTCAGGCTGAAATGGTCTTGATGGATATGCTTGACCATCGGCGTGTAGGCATAAATACTCAAGATTGTAATGTTGAAAATTGAATGGATTACGGCTATAACTTCCTGTGAATCCTTCATTGTCCACAAAAGCTATGACAACGAACTTTGGGATCTGCCCAAGAAACAGGTTTTCCTGATTACATACCGTTGTTCCAGCTGGTATGGAGAAGTTTTTTAAACACACACGATCTATGGGGTATTTTGCATTGGTATGGGCTATAGTTTTAGCATGTGCTAGTCTGACTCCAGGTGCAACAGACACCTTTTTTACATAGAGACTAGCCGACAAGATTTTTATCTTGTATCCTTCTGCTGCATCATCAGCTGTTATGCAGAACTCATCTTTCGCACGGATGAATTTAATCTTAACATCGATACCATTTATCAATAGTTTTTCCTGGAAGAACATGTCGGCATGGATTGGAGCTATTAACTCTACAGTCTTGCTTCGTGCTGTGTGTGCTGCCCTCCGAGCGAGACCGGTATTTGCTCCGCCCGGGTCGGTATCATCCATTGACCCCGGTGTGTCTTTGTTGAATAAACCACACCCAAAATGTGTGGTCAGGGTGTCATGTCCGTAATTCAGTAGACACTCAATCATACCACGATATGGGTATGTCGAACTCGAATGTGTTATTAGCGTATCCCCGAGCATGATATCGACTTGTGAGAAGAGTGTACATCCGGGATAATTCACTAGTCCTACTTTTGCATCCTGAATTATGTTTCCACCATCACTTTTTGTAATCTTTGCATGTACAAGAATATACGTGTTATTTAAATCCATATACTCTTCGCTGCTACCAGTAACGTAGAATTCTATAGGACCCGTATCAGTTATCGCAGAAATTGGTGGGAATTCCTGGTATGAACTCCTCTCGATCGATACTTGTGTTAGAGGGACTGTGTAGATATCGAGCTCCGTTTTGACACATGTCTCCGACATATTATGAAGAAGAGACATGATGCCGATGCGATCGTCTAAAAGATATCTCTATTAAATTTAGTCGTCTGCACAGTCCGGCGTCGTTTTGGTTTTGGTTTCTTACTCCGTCGACCTGCGCTTTTATGTGTTTTCCTCCGCTTCCCTACCAGTAGGTCCCGACCTTGGAGACCTCTTGGGGGACGTTTTACACCCCTTCGGTTGCTAACCACAAAACCGGATCCGTCTTGTCGTGGAGTTGTAACTCGGGATACCAGTCTTGTTGCAACGTCGCCGGCTATATTCTTCGCAGCTGTTTTAAGGTGTGGGGCAGCTAGATTGAACCCCCGTTTTAGTAGAGGCAGAGCGAAACGAAACAAATTTCTAAAAAGACCACCAACCCCTGATCCGTACTGTGTAGGCGATCCAGCGAAACCAGGGAGTCCACATCCCGCCTGGTTAGTGTAGTATGCCATATAGCGCCCATCATCAGCTACGTACGGCGCACAGTGCATCGTACTAAAGTTTTTTTTTTCTTTCTAGAAATTAGACCGTACAGGTCTAAAGTGTAGTTTAATTATCACCTTCCCGTACGTGAATCGTACGTCCTGATTCTGATCGTTTTTTATAGAAATCTGTACGTCGTCTATGACTGACTTCGAGAGAGTTGTGTAGTGAGGCCTATCGTACAACAGAGTGACAATGCTGCGTGGATCATCCGTAATATTTATACTCCGAAGAAGTGGTACATATGTATCGCCTACCCTCTGGTAGTCGACAATATCCGTATATATAAACATACTGTAGCATCCTCCGTAAATATCCGCTGGGTGTGGTGCATAGCCTATGTTTATGTGTATGGATGATGTCGGGTGTATCTGAAACTCATCCTTGGGTATAAATCCGAGGATGCGCGCTAGACCTCCTCTGAACACAATGGACCCTGTCTCATCTCCGATAAAACATACACGATTAGTTACACTATCATACAGCATGTTCAGTGTGTTCGAATGCCTTCTCATACGAACGTTTATCTCGTGTATAATTTCAGGTATAGTACGATAATGACCCGTAGGTATGTTCATGTTCACTGGACTTCCACCCGGTGCCTTGTTCAATGTGAGTAGAATTCGTCCATCTTCCCTAGGAAAGCTCACCCAACTTTTAGGATACTGAACTTCAATGACCCCAACCTCATATGGCTGTTTGAGTATAATAGGCTTAGCCAATTTTGTCCGGTAGTCCCATATCTTATTCCCCGGGTATACATCTATTGATGCATTACTAGGCAATGTTACGTAAAACTCCTCCGCACGGGTTGTATCCATGACATCTGATAGGTATGTGTCGTTGAACGTTATCAGATGGTATGGACTATCTAGACGTCAGGAGTTAGCATTTAAATGCTTGAAATATCACTCTCCGGTATCCACGAATTAAATTTCTGAGGCCAACCAAGCCATCGTACATGGATGTATTTCACCCCACGGCGTTTTCTTGTTCCAAGTATCTCCTCTATCTTATACATTTTTCTTTTACCCACTACGACACTCTGTAACTCTTTTTCGTAGAATGTCCCTCGTATACCTTCGTCTGCATAATCTTTCAGTCTGTATACAACAGGTGTTCGACCTAAACACTCCGTTATCGTAAAGATCTCATCTGTAAACGTCTGTTCATATCCTTTCCTGAATATACCACGATATTTCGATATCCTAACCGTATCCCCAACATTATACTTAAATGTTGGGAATTGCACCTGTTTTGTTTTATACAGATTGTTAAAGACCACCCCCTCGCTATCTCTATCTACCTTCACTGGAGCCATCTTTATGGATCGATGGTAGGCATTGTTATATGCCGACACCATATCCTGCAGAGAGTCGATATATCTCCGTGAATTGATAGCTGTTAATTGTCGCCACATAACCGTTTTCAGTGTTCTGTTCCATCGTTCAATTATGCTACATTTCGTCTCACTAGATGTCGAAAAGTGTATGATATCGTGTTGCTGGATCATATCCTGAAACGTTTTGTTATAAAACTCTGTTCCCTCATCTGTCTGCAGCTTACGCGGTACCCTCCCCTCAGCTAGAATGTCTTTAAAAGCTGCTGTAACACATTTTCCCGTTTTGTTTTCAAGAGGTCGTACCCATGCATATTTGGAGAAAACGTCTATACACGTTAAGAGAAATCTCACTCCATCATTTTCTTTAGAGTACACAGACATATCTACTAAGTCTGCCTGAAACTGTGCATCGATTCCACTAACCAATACCCTATTTCTAGGGAAATGTCTAGCAGCCGGAGCGTGTAGGGTATACGCATCCTCTCCCTCTAGCCATTTTTTGACGCTGCTTATTTTCACAGGGATGTCCACGTCTTTTTTAACCCCTGTAACCAACTTGTTTACACCCCCTAAACTAGCGGGATTGCCTGGCTCATAATACAACTTTCGCAGCGGTGTATCCATGATGACCGCTGGATATCAAATGACTCAGAGACTCCGTAGCTGGAGAGTTTTTATTACAGTATAATCAGCTATTCTGATATAACATACACAACATTCACCATCAGGGCCACATGATACATAGCCTACGCAATCGTCACTGTCCGTCCTGAGGGTCACCCCCCATCCAAAGGTGCACACTTCTGTCTAGTATACGGCTGATGTGTTCCCCTCGATCATCTTTTACACACTGCTCCATTTTTTCAACTATATACGGCTCAGACTTCAGGTCACTGAGTATAACCTCAGCAGCGCCTAGAAGCCTGGTTGGTATCACTGTTTTACCACTGACTGCATGCACGGCGTATGCCAGAGCAGATGATAGCGTGGGGGTGAACAACAAGAAACATACATCATCATATCGAGTCTCAAAGTAAAAAGCGGGAGGCTCAAATAGACAGCTATGTTGCCTCTGGGATGGATGGCCCACCTTACACCCAAAGCATGCGTCTTCAAGCATAACTGATAACAATTTCTGAATACAGAGACATATAATCGATCTTAGAAGCTCGACATCATTGGGCTTTAAACACCCTTCCACCGGCTGGTGCTCCTCAATCGAGCATCCCTCTGTAGGTGTAGATGTCGCTAGAGGTTCCATCAGAGACTCCCCACAGTCAGATATGTATGTGAGATTCTGAGCACATAGATTCACAGCGTATTCACGGTTTAGCCAACAGGTAGCATCAGCCTCTGTGCACCATTGGGCGTCTTCATTCGAGTTCATCACAGAATGGTCCGTAGAGATCTCTGGAGACAGCTGGTCCACATCTGCATGTTCCAGAACAGTCTCCGAGGAGATCATGCTCACACGAGTATGATCTGTAATACGACAGAGAAATCCTGTTAGTATAAGCTGAAATACAAGAGAAAACCCCATTAGAATACGAGGAATCGTACACAACATATAAGTATATTTCAAATAGGATTATTTTTCATAACGTACAGAATGGTGCCTAGCATGCATTTAACTAATTTTTTTACCCAAGCAGATCGTATGTGTCATCAGTGCAGGTCCATCTCGACCCCAGGCATGAGAAGAAGGGTAAACACCTAAGTAGAGAACCGAGCTTCCATAATAGGGTGCAGAACCAACCTCTGACATCAGCACTGTCTTGAGACATCACAGGATCCACAGATGGAGGAGGAGGAGGAGTAGCGACCTTCCTCACCCGACGTCGCCTCTTCTTAGGGGCTCGAAGAAGGTCTGCCATCTCGAAAATATCATCATCACTATAAAGAACAGGGGTCATAGGGACCACTCCATGAGGGATACCCTCATCCATGGTGAAACGCTGAAGTTATTCGGTTCTTGTAGAGGTGAGATCATTCCCGAATACCCACCAGCTAGCAGCACTCTCTGTAGAGTTGGAGCAGTGTTGATGATGTGTGGACAACCATCCGGTCTTTTATACACTACGCCTCTATGGTCATAGGCGGAGCCAATATAATGACCATTCAAACCCCACTGTATCCTAAGCACAGGAATAGAGTAGCATATGGTCAGTGGCTGATTACGAAATAGATTAGTGTTAATGAAAAAGCTACCGGCTCAGAGACCCACCCACACACACACACACACACACACACACACCCTAGCAAAAGCATGTCCCTGTCACGACCCATATACGAACTATTGATCCCAGACCCACACACAGATAGAATCAATAGGACAGTTCGCCTACACAAATCAGTGCATGCGCAGTTCAGTTTGAACAGATGGGCATTAACTGCCTCACACAAAAGCAGAACTAGAATCATATTGATCCCCCAACTGCCAAAGATGAAAATGCCATTATCAGGATCAATACGATCCTCAGATACCGGAAACTCCAATCAGCAAAATCAATATAATGACGTCATCGGAAAAAAAGGGTTAGGCCCCGCCCCCTCGTCCCTAGGGAGTGTCCTGAGAATGCCGAAATCGGACCTCGGGGTCTCTGGGGAATAATAGTGTCCTTACATACTACTAGCCTGGCGTAGCCAACCTTCAGTCTGCCTTAGTATGGCTATTACTGAACACACACTTTACCGTAAGTCTCCATTTGTGTGTGACTGACTGTACTGTGTCTGCGTCTCACAGGTCCTGGCTGTGAACATCCTGGGACGATTCCTTCTGAACAATGACAGGAACATTCGGTACGTGTGCATTGCCGCCGGCCCTCCCTTTTCTCCCTTATCTCTCAGACAGTGTCATTTTACTCTCTCCGTTCCACAAGGCCACCGGCTAAAGCCTCAGTTTGCCGAGGTAGAGCGCCCCGGAGGGTTGCTGTCGCTCCGAGGCTAGCTCAGTAATCACTTCTTCTTCTTGGCAGCGTTTCAGCAGAGCCAAACGCAGAAGGTCACACGCTTATCTCTTACTCTCATCTTTAATCCATAATTCCCGAACTCGGGCATTGGGGACGTGCTGTCTAGGTCTCTCTCTCTCTAACTGGCAGCTCCTGTAGGTCCTGTGGGCATTGTTATCCTAGTTTATACTGTGTAGGACAAGCTATGGCTAATAGCTCGGGGCATTTGTAACTATGTGACACATCGGCATACTTCCATAAGCGTTCTGTGCCCATGGCCACAGTAGTCTCGCGTTGCCAGACTGTTGCCTCTCGTCTGGAGCAACGGAAGAGCTATCATGAGTATGCGATAAAGCGGAAATAGTGCCCTCTTCCGTTTCGTCTTTACAGACACGCACATTCATCCTCATATGAATAGAAATCATCTAAGCGTATATACCGTAGCTTGTTGCTTAGCAGAAAAGGAAATTAAAAAATAACCTCTAAAGATATTTAAACAATATATTTTTGTGAACGGAAATAGCAGCTTCCTTACTCTGATTTGGGGAGGTGTAGTTCCAGACTCTATATAGTAGCATTCGGAGATTGTGGAATAGTTGTCTGGCTATGCGAGACCGATGACCACGGTGGGAGTGGCTCACAGCCTTGTTGTGACACCTTCCAAATTATGTAAATGAGCCGGAAAATGTGCCTTTTTTTTAACACACTAAATTAGGCTTAATGTTCCTGTGCTTTTGTTTTCAGTCGCCCATAGGGGCTGTGTGTGTGTGGTCACGCAGGTTTAACTGGTGCTCTCTGTGTTGCAGACAGTGGCTTAGTCTGTGGGTTCTCCAGAGTAAATGTCACTGGTGGCCCTGCTTTGGGGAGATAACCCTCCTCCACACACACACGCACACACACACACACACACACACACACACTGTGTTTCTGTCAAGCATTAAATCCAAGGCTCAACTAAGCATGTTTATAGAATAATTCTGTCTAAAGGTATTTTACACACCAGGAGCATGACTAATAAACGACCTGCGTCAGTGAATAGTTCACATCAAACGCTTCACACCTTTTTATGTGTGGTGATAAATCGTTTTGGCACGTTAACGTTGCTTCATCGGCGTGTAATATAAATCATTTTGGCACGTTGCGTTACGCTGCTTCATGGGCGTGTAATATTGGTGTTCTGTGTGGCTGTACTCGCTTTGCACACGGTGCTTTGTGCCCGGAACGTCACAGCAGCAGCACTCTGGTGCGATAGAGAATTCCAAGAATTCCGTAACTTGAGCCCACGGTGTGCGAGCGTTCTCTTTTGGTTTTCATGTTTAAGGTTGGAGGTTGCACTACATTGTTACATCTTGTGTACCGAACCGGTGCATAAGAGTAAAACTTGTTTTTGTTTGGCTTCCTTCAGACAATGGAGCAGCATAGCCAATAGCAACAGTAGAATAGTGTTTCCTTCTTTTTATATTGTACTCATGACCCGAACGAAGAGCAGTTTCAATTAAGGCAAATTAATCGCACAAAATAAACGCTCCTGTTGTGTACTAGGGACACTAAAAGTGAGCACAGGTGACTCAAGGGTGAGTCTACCTATGTAATATGTACATATGATTTAACTGTACATTGTGTGTGCATTTCCCCCATTGCTATTTTCCTTAATTATCTGTATTGCGTTGTCTATTTCTACTATACTTCTACCAATGTGTCTGTGTTGACTCCGTGTGCTTTGGTTTGTCCCTCCTGTGTTTTCAGGTACATTTCCATGACCTCTCTCCAGAAGATTGTTCAGACGGACCACAATGCAGTGCAGCGCCACCGCGGCACCATAGTGGACTGTCTGAAGGACCAGGACGCCTCTGTCAAACGGTAACGCCATCCACAACGTCAAAATACCTCCTGTCAAACGGTAACGCCATCCACAACGTCAAAATACCTCCTGTCAAACGGTAATGCCATCCACTACGTCAAAATACCTCCTGTCAAACGGTAACGCCATCCACTACGTCAAAATACCTCCTGTCAAACGGTAATGCCATCCACAACGTCAAAATACCTCCTGTCAAACGGTAACGCCATCCACAACGTCAAAATACCTCCTGTCAAACGGTAACGCCATCCACAACGTCAAAATACCACCTGTCAAACGGTAACGGCATCCACAACGTCAAAATACCTCCTGTCAAACGGTAACGCCATCCACTACGTCAAAATACCTCCTGTCAAACGGTAATGCCATCCACAACGTCAAAATACCTCCTGTCAAACGGTAACGCCATCCACAACGTCAAAATACCACCTGTCAAACGGTAACGGCATCCACAACGTCAAAATACCTCCTGTCAAACGGTAATGCCATCCACTACGTCAAAATACCTCCTGTCAAACGGTAACGCCATCCACTACGTCAAAATACCTCCTGTCAAACGGTAATGCCATCCACAACGTCAAAATACCTCCTGTCAAACGGTAACGCCATCCACAACGTCAAAATACCTCCTGTCAAACGGTAACGCCATCCACAACGTCAAAATACCTCCTGTCAAACGGTAATGCCATCCACTACGTCAAAATACCTCCTGTCAAACGGTAACGGCATCCACAACGTCAAAATACCTCCTGTCAAACGGTAACGCCATCCACTACGTCAAAATACCTCCTGTCAAACGGTAATGCCATCCACAACGTCAAAATACCTCCTGTCAAACGGTAACGCCATCCACTACGTCAAAATACCTCCTGTCAAACGGTAACGGCATCCACAACGTCAAAATACCTCCTGTCAAACGGTAACGCCATCCACTACGTCAAAATACCTCCTGTCAAACGGTAACGCCATCCACTACGTCAAAATACCTCCTGTCAAACGGTAACGCCATCCACTACGTCAAAATACCTCCTGTCAAACGGTAATGCCATCCACTACGTCAAAATACCTCCTGTCAAACGGTAATGCCATCCACTACGTCAAAATACCTCCTGTCAAACGGTAACGCCATCCACTACGTCAAAATACCTCCTGTCAAACGGTAATGCCATCCACAACGTCAAAATACCTCCTGTCAAACGGTAATGCCATCCACAACGTCAAAATACCTCCTGTCAAACGGTAACGCCATCCACTACGTCAAAATACCTCCTGTCAAACGGTAATGCCATCCACTACGTCAAAATACCTCCTGTCAAACGGTAATGCCATCCACAACGTCAAAATACCTCCTGTCAAACGGTAACGCCATCCACTACGTCAAAATACCTCCTGTCAAACGGTAATGCCATCCACAACGTCAAAATACCTCCTGTCAAACGGTAACGCCATCCACTACGTCAAAATACCTCCTGTCAAACGGTAACGGCATCCACAACGTCAAAATACCTCCTGTCAAACGGTAACGCCATCCACAACGTCAAAATACCTCCTGTCAAACGGTAATGCCATCCACTACGTCAAAATACCTCCTGTCAAACGGTAACGCCATCCACTACGTCAAAATACCTCCTGTCAAACGGTAATGCCATCCACAACGTCAAAATACCTCCTGTCAAACGGTAACGCCATCCACTACGTCAAAATACCTCCTGTCAAACGGTAACGCCATCCACTACGCCAAAATACCTCCTGTCAAACGGTAATGCCATCCACAACGTCAAAATACCTCCTGTCAAACGGTAATGCCATCCACAACGTCAAAATACCTCCTGTCAAACGGTAACGCCATCCACTACGTCAAAATACCTCCTGTCAAACGGTAACGCCATCCACTACGTCAAAATACCTCCTGTCAAACGGTAATGCCATCCACAACGTCAAAATACCTCCTGTCAAACGGTAACGCCATCCACAACGTCAAAATACCTCCTGTCAAACGGTAACGCCATCCACAACGTCAAAATACCTCCTGTCAAACGGTAACGCCATCCACAACGTCAAAATACCTCCTGTCAAACGGTAATGCCATCCACTACGTCAAAATACCTCCTGTCAAACGGTAACGGCATCCACAACGTCAAAATACCTCCTGTCAAACGGTAACGGCATCCACAACGTCAAAATACCTCCTGTCAAACGGTAATGCCATCCACTACGTCAAAATACCTCCTGTCAAACGGTAACGCCATCCACAACGTCAAAATACCTCCTGTCAAACGGTGCTGGTGTCAGTACTTATCTTTCTCTTCCAGCCGCGCTCTGGAGCTATCCCTGGCGCTGGTGTCAGTACTTAGTACTCTCTCTCTCTCTCTCTCTCCTCCAGCCGCGCTCTGGAGCTATCCCTGGCGCTGGTGTCAGTACTTAGTACTCTCTCTCTCTCTCTCTCTCTCTCTCTCCTCCAGCCGGGCTCTGGAGCTATCCTTGGCGCTGGTGTCAGTACTTAGTAGTCTCTCTCTCTCTCTCTCTTGTACAGTCGGGCTCTGGAGCTATCCCTGGCGCTGGTGTCGGCCGTCAACATCCGCTCCATGATGAAGGAGCTGCTCCACTTCCTCTGCTCCTGTCCGCTGGAGCTCAGAGCTCACACCACGTCTGGCATCTTCAACGCTGCCGAGAGGTAACATGCATACTGTATATAATACTGTATATATAACCAGAGCTCACACCACGTCTGGTGTCTTCAACGCTGCCGAGAGGTAACATGCATACTGTATATAATACTGTATATATAACCAGAGCTCACACCACGTCTGGTGTCTTCAACGCTGCCGAGAGGTAAGACGCATATATAATACTGTATATACAGTATAACCAGAGCTCAGAGCTCACATCACGCCTGGCGTCTTCAACGCTGCCGAGAGGTAACGAACGAACAGCGTCCCAGGCATGTCGGGGGGTGGGGGGGGGGGGGCGTGCACGAATGTACATTCACGACTTACTATGTATATGCATGCAAGCACATTATACACACACTGTTGTGCACATGTGGACACATTTTGCGGCCCCCTCTCTTCTTGTAGCTGAGGCTGACGACACTTGGTCAAAGTAACTCTAGACAGTTGTCGGTGTCGAAAAAAAAGAAAAGCTATTACAAAAACCTCAAAGTGTGTCTAGACTGCCCTGCAGGCTTGTGGCTAGTCTCACTCCGTGTATGTCTCCCCTCGATGATGTCTGTTTCAATAGCACTGTGACAATGTCGTTCCAAGATGCACCACCAAGCCACCAACGACTGTGTTTGTCTGTCTGTCTGTCTCTGTCAGGTATGCCCCCTCTCAGCGCTGGCACATTGACACCATCCTGCATGTCCTCACCACGGTAACTACTAAACTGTGCCACCTTCCCCCTGACACGCTGCACACTATTTAGTACTGCCTTCTTAATATGCTGTTGTAGATCGGAAGGGAATCCTTATTAAGGTAGCCTGGTTTCCAGCCAGATTCGCTGCGTTCCCGTGATTTGTTTTGTGACTTCGCTACTCGGGTGGCTGGCATCTCCCTTAGAGATAGGGTGGGAAGTTCAGTCACACGAGAGAGACTCGGAGTAGAACCGCTGCTCCTTCACCTGGAAAGGAGTCAGCTGAGGTGGTTCGGGCATCTGGTTAGGATGCCTCTCGGACGTCTCCCTAGGGAAGTCCTAGAGGCACGTCCCACTGGGAGGAGACCCAGGGGCAGACCAAGGCGCAGTTGGAGGAAACACATTGACTCACTGGCCTTGGAACGCCTCCGGATCCCCCAGGAGGAAGTTACTAATGTTGCTCTGGAGAGGGAAATCAGTTTTTTTTACATAGTGGACTAGTGAGTCAAACTAGTGTTTACTTTTTACCATAGGTTTTACTCTCGAGTCTCAAACTAGCGCTAATTTCGCTAACGGTGAAAAAAGCATGGACAGAGTGGCGCTGGCTGATGACGTACTGTATCAGCAACAACGTGGCTACGTAACGTAACTGGTGACGTTATGAAATTGGAGTCAAACAGGAGGCTGTCCAGACTCGGTAGCCAAGTGACAAAACAAATCACGGAATGCAGTGAATCGGGGCTGGAAACGAAGGACTTAAAGGACTATTGCTTTACACCTCGCACTGCGTTCCATTCTCACTGTGCGTCTTATGCTCCCTTCACGGGGAAGGAATACATGAACAGCAAATGACAAAAAGTACACAAAGTTAAAGTCGTACGATTAGTCACACACGTTACCGCAGTGACATTTGTTCTCAGAATTTGACCCTCTCTCTTATGGAGCGGTGAGCCGCAGCGTGCGCCGCCGCGCTCGTGAATCATTTAGTTGATTTGACCGCCAACCCTAACCCATCGATGCTGAGTGCCAAGCAGGGACCCGACCTCCCAGTTTCAGGGCGGACACTCTAACCACAAGGCCACTGTCTGGTGGCAAAGCTACAGGCCGTGCACTAATCCGTTGTTTTGTTCAGAGTATTGGGGCAAGTATAGAGAAAGCACGGGGGAGGGGAATTAAGGCTTAATAGAAATGGCTGCCAAAACGGCCCTTATATTAGTTGTATTAATTCCATTGTCATTGCCCCAGTTAATGCCATTGTGTATATAGAGGTCACCCTATAGAATGAATTTGTTCTTTTAGTATAAAAGGGTTTTTACATACGTAAGCTTTTACACGTTTGTGTGTGTGTGTGTGTGTGTGTGTGTGTGTGTGTGTGTGTGTGTGTGTGTGTGTGTGTGTGTGTGTGTGTGCGCGTGTGTGTGTGTGGACTGTTGTTCCGTCTCTGTCAGGCAGGGGGCGACGTGAGAGACGAGACGGTGCCCAACCTGATCCAACTGATCACCACAGCCTCGGAGCTGCACTGCTACACCGTGCACAAGCTGTACCGTGCACTGCTCGCTGACATCTCCCAGGTGTGTATGTGTGTGCACAAGCTGTACCGTGCACTGCTCGCGGACATCTCCCAGGTGTGTATGTGTGTGCACAAGCTGTACCGTGCACAAGCTGTACCGTGCACTGCTCTCTGATATCTCCCAGGTGTGTGTGTGTGTGTGTGTGTGCACGCGGATGCTCAAAGTTTGCATAAGAACGACTTAAGAGGCTTGCCGACAGGCCCAAAAAGGGTTTTTGATTATACACATTTGTAAGCCTTTGCTATGTATGTTTCAGTATTGTGTGTGTGTGTGTGTGTGTGTGTGTGTGTGTGTGTGTGTGTGTGTGTGTGTGTGTGTGTGTGTGTGTGTGTGTGTGTGTGTGTGTGTGTGTGTGTGTGTGTGTGTGTGTGTGTGTGTGTGTGTGTGTGTGTGTGTGTGTGCAGCAATCCCTGGTGCAGGTGGCATGCTGGTGTATTGGAGAGTACGGTGACCTGCTGCTGAGAGGGGAGTGTGACGACACAGAGGCTGTTCAGGTACGTGGAGGACTTTAGAACAGCAGGTGCTCACGATCTCAAGACAAAAGTGGTGGTGCCTGCTGGGGGCCGAGCTAAAACAAGGCCAATCCTTGCTCTAGAAAGGGGGGGGGAGCAGTGCGGGCGGCAACCGTGCATAGGAACTAGAGTTGTTCCAAAAATGAAACGCAGTGCGGCCATTTTGTAGCGATATCAAACGCCTTAAGACGAGCCTGCTCGTCATCTGTACCCAGCGTCATTCATTTATAGGACAGTTATACTCGTCATACGCATCCAACGGGTTAAAGGGCAACTTTGGTTCAGGTGTAATTTCCTGGGTTCTAGTAGGACTAAATAAGTAAATAACAATGAAGTCGCCGTGGCATTTTGTACAAAAAAAGGCCCATTTAGCCACTTGTTCGAATGCCCCCGCCCCCCTGTCAAAAATAGCTAAAACAAAAGAAAGCAGCAAATGAAAAATAAATGATAATAATATTCATCTTCTACTTTCCCTAATAACAACCTAAAACATGAACCTTGGTTGTGTCAGGTGACTGAGGACGACGTCCTGGACGCCCTGGAGACCGTGCTCCATTCCCACATGTCCTCTCCGTCCACCAGAGGCTTCGCTCTCACTGCCACCATGAAGCTGAGCACACGCATCACCGACAACGTGGAGTAAGAACACACACGCACACACACCCCACAGATCCGTGTTTTTACCAAGACCCGCTCACTCGAGTGGATCAAAAAAACAAACATGTGTTCATCGCTGATCAGTTGAGAAAAGTGTGGAGTGCTAGTGGATGATTAACCCATTTTGGGCGGGAACCCCTTTTGGTCTTAGCATTATGTCATGCTTTAGCTATTGACAAATAGCAGATCTACAATCTCATCATTTTGGACGTGTGAAGAACTGTCACACAAACAGCTCCCAAACAGATTTTAAATATATTCATAAAGCAAAGAACATCACGGTAGCTCACGTTTCTCTCTCTCTCTCTCCCCTCACCTACCTGCCCCCCCTCCCCTCCCCCCTCCCCTCCCACCTGCCCGGCAGTCGCATCCGGAGCATCGTCAGCATCTACGGCAGCTGCATAGACCTGGAGCTCCAGCAGAGGGCAGTGGAGTACAACGCTCTCTTCAAGAAATACGACCACATGAGGTATTAGAGACTGACTCTGAGGTATTGTGGATTAGAGACTGACTCTGAGGTATTGTGGATTAGAGACTTACTCTGAAGTATTGTGGATTAGAGACTGACTCTGAGGTATTGTGGATTAGAGACTGACTCTGAGGTATTGTGGATTAGAGACTGACTCTGAGGTATTGTGGATTAGAGACTTACTCTGAAGTATTGTGGATTAGAGACTGACTCTGAGGTATTGTGGATTAGAGACTGACTCTGAGGTATTGTGGATTAGAGACTGACTCTGAGGTATTGTGGATTAGAGACTGACTCTGAGGTATTGTGGATTAGAGACTGACTCTGAAGTATTGTGGATTAGAGACTGACTGAGGTATTGTGGATTAGAGACTTACTCTGAGGTATTGTGGATTAGAGACTTACTCTGAAGTATTGTGGATTAGAGACTGACTCTGAGGTATTGTGGATTAGAGACTTACTCTGAGGTATTGTGGATTAGAGACTGACTCTGAGGTATTGTGGATTAGAGACTTACTCTGAGGTATTGTGGATTAGAGACTGACTCTGAAGTATTGTGGATTAGAGACTGACTCTGAGGTATTGTGGATTAGAGACTTACTCTGAGGTATTGTGGATTAGAGACTGACTCTGAGGTATTGTGGATTAGAGACTGACTCTGAGGTATTGTGGATTAGAGACTGACTGAAGTATTGTGGATTAGAGACTGACTCTGAGGTATTGTGGATTAGAGACTTACTCTGAGGTATTGTGGATTAGAGACTGACTCTGAGGTATTGTGGATTAGAGACTGACTCTGAGGTATTGTGGATTAGAGACTTACTCTGAGGTATTGTGGATTAGAGACTGACTCTGAGGTATTGTGGATTAGAGACTTACTCTGAGGTATTGTGGATTAGAGACTGACTCTGAGGTATTGTGGATTAGAGTCTGACTCTGAGGTATTGTGGATTAGAGTCTGACTCGGGAGTGGATTCTTTTTCACTCTCACTCCCACAGAAAAACAATCCCATCCCATCCCAATCCCGGGGCAGAGTAAAAAAGAAAATCCCAAATCCCATCCCCGTCCCACTCCTGGTAGAATGAATCCTGTCCCATCCCACCCTGGCTGTCTTTAAAAAAAATATTATTATTAAGTTAGTCATTAGGAAAGGCAATGGATTGTGTGTTCTTTTTAGATTACTGTGTTTTCATGCAGTTTTAATTAAAAAGATATGGTACCAGGAACGAAATGACATTGCATGGATGCACCTGGGACGTATCCTCAGTGATGTATCCCAAGGTCATCACCTGGGACGTATCCTCAGTGATGTATCCCAAGGTCATCACCTGGGACGTATCCTCAGTGATGTATCCCAAGGTCATCACCTGGGACGTATCCTCAGTGATGTATCCCAAGGTCATCGGGGTTTCGGGTCTCGCAAACATCATACCCCTCACTCGGGTGACCCAGCCGGGGTGATCAAGTCCAGACTTACGTCCCAGTAGCTACCCTCCATCAGACCCACTAGGGAAAGACCAGGGCCACACAATCCGTTGGATCCACTCCAGAACTACTCTGCCGGGACTGGGAGGCACAATTCTGGCATATGGAGGGACTAGGCTCTGTGGGTTGACTCCTGTCCGGGCCCCTCCTACGTCTCACCAGGTCCACTCCTGCTCTCACCAGGAGTACAGCCAGGACCTGTGCGTTTCACCAGACTCCCAGCACCAGACAATTCATCCAGGAGTGGTGGATTCTTGAGCCGCAATGGTTCTGCAGGCTCCACCTGGGCAACGGTGGTACTGCAGACTCCACTTGTGGCTCGAATGGCCCTCCTAAAGGCATCACCAAAGGTTTTTTTGGGTTTCCTCCTCACGGAGGACACAGGCTGGGGCACCAACCCATACTGCTCACCCGGGTGCCGTCTACCTTCCGGCTGTCATCCGTCTCTCCGGTGGTCACCAGACTATACCTGGTTGCCACATAGTCTATTCCTATGAGTCACTATAAATAGAAAACCTCAGAATGAAAATACATCGCATGGATGCACCTGGGACGTATCCTCAGTGAGCCTGTCGTAATGAGGCTAACTGACGTCTCCTGCCTGCTCCCATTCTGTTTTTGCTTACCTTCTGCTATGTTTACAACTCGGGGAAAGACATCTCTGCATTTCCTCTCAGGGCAGCCGTGTTGGAGAGGATGCCGGTGATTGACAAGAACTCGCCGGGCCACACCAACGGAGAGTCCATGGAGCAGACCGCCGTTAAGGAGATTGAAACGGGCAAACTCACACAAGGAGTCCTTGCAATGACCCTAGAGCCTCCTAACCAGGTACGATTATTTAACGATTAATCAGATTATGGCACTTATTTAGCTATCACAAAAAAGACATTAAAGATGAATAATTCATTAAAAAATACATTATTACATTTTGCTCAACTACTGATTAGGCTGCTATTCAAATAAATTAAAGTCACCTGCATAGATTTGTTTAAAGAATAGAATCACATTTGTCAGTCTAAAAGGTAACAGACAGTATGACAAAAATTGCCAAAAAACTCCAGCGATTAGTTGCCCATTCGATTACTAAAATAATTGAATAATCAATTTGATTATGATTAATCGATTTAATAAATTCAGCCTTAGTTTTAATGTGAAACTCAGACCTCTGTTTTCCCCTGTTCCTGTTCTCTCTGCTGGTTGAAGGTGTGTGATTTGCTGGACCTGCTGGGAGGTTCTGACGGGGACCTGCAGCCCAGCCCGGCCCAGATGGGAGGAACCACAGCTCCGGATCTGGTTGGCATCACATCTGGCACGGCCGGCGGAGAGCTTCTGGACCTGCTGGGGCTGGGAGGCCTGGAGCCGACCACAGCTCCTGTACCCGGTGGGTCAATTTACAATTTACAATTTAGGCATTTAGCAGCTCTTAATCCAGAGCGACTTACAATAAGCAAGAACAAAAAGCATGGGAATACATCACATAAAAGCATTTCTCATGAAACATGCGTAAGCTAAGAAAGTAACAGTGGAATATCTATATAATGAAACTATACATATAAACTATACATATATACTACTATGCTATACATATGTACTATGGCGTGCTATGACTATATACAATGCAATTATAGTGCTGTCTACATAACATGCTATAAGTCTGTATCAAATGCTATCTAAGTCTACAGAAATGCTATCTAAGGGGGTAGGGTAAGTGCTATGGGCCATGATGGAGTCTGAAAAGGTGGGTTTTCAGACTATGGCGGAAGATTGGGAGTGATGCTGCAGTTCTGACTGCAATGGGAAGTGCATTCCACAGTTTTGGAGCCAGAAGGGAGAAGAGTTTGGGACGTGTGGAGCGTTGTCCCGGCGTTTTTAGTGAGGGTACTTCCAGCTTCCCTGCGTTGGCTGATCTGAGTGCGCGGGAGGGTTTGTAGGGTTCAATCATACTTGCAAGATATGGGGGAGCCATACCTTTGGTTGCTTTGAATGCCAGCATCAGAGTTTTGTATTCTGTGCGGGCAGCGACCGGGAGCCAGTGGAGATAGCGGAGCAGGGGGGAGACATGTGAGACAGGTCAGACACCCACATTATGATCTGGAGCACAACTCAGATCCTATACCCACCGGTCAGACACCCACATTCTGAATGCACAGAGACCATCGGAGGCCTGATGTGCTCTGTGCATTCTGATGTGCTCGGTATGATCTGGAGCCAATCACAGCTCCTGTACCCGGTGGGTGAGACACCCACATTCTGATCTGGAGCACAACTCAGCTCCTGTACCCACATTCTGAATGCACAGAGACCATCAGAGGCCTGATGTGCTCTGTGCATTCTGATGTGCTCGGTATGATCTGGAGCCCACCTCAGATCCTATACCCACCGGTCAGACACCCACATTCTGAATGCACAGAGACCATCAGAGGCCTGATGTGCTCTGTGCATTCTGATGTGCTCGGCATGATCTGGAGCCCACCTCAGATCCTGTACCCACCGGTCAGACACCCACATTATGAAGGCACAGAGCACATGGAGGTCTGGAGCCCACCTCTCCTGTACCCGGTCAGGCACATAGACATGGGCAATGAATCACTACATCACTGTTCTACCTACATAGGTGGGTTTAGCCGAGTAGAACTGCCTAGTGTAGTTACCTAGTACCTACTTGATTTCAAGCTGTGTGTCCCAAGTCCCGACAAATTTCTCTACAACACTAAAATGTATTTTCTTTTTTTTTCTTTTTTTTTTTTTACAATTCATCACCAAATTGTCCCGGTTTTAGACGCAATGAAAACAGTTCAGTTTGTAGTGTGTACTGCATGGAGCAGTGAGTGAGTCTGTAGTGAGCGTGTACCGTGGGTCTGTGTGACACCCATAATAATAATGGCACTATACGGTTCATATGGTTATTGGAAATTTCACGTTTTGATGTTTTTGGTAATGATTTTATTTGTATGTTTTCTAGCTCTGGCAGCAGATCCCGGGTCCACGGCGGCCCCTGCTGTGACGGTGTACGAGAAGGACGGTCTGACCCTGACGCTCCACTGCGACAGACAGACGGACACGGCCATGACCGTCACGCTCACGGCCTACAACGCCACGGACTCTGACATCAGCGCTTTCACACTGCAGGCAGCCGTCCCCAAGGTACTGTCTGTCTGCGCAACAACAACGCTGTCTAAATGAAACATAATTCATGTCATTTCCTCACAGTTAATGGAAAGGTTAGCCAAATGTGTGACCAAAAATCTGCAAAATAAATGCTTACCAATAGCTTTCTCCACAAATGTGTCTACTATCATCACCTCTCAATTTGTTCCAACCCAACTCCCTTGGGAAACTTTGTTGACAGCTCTTGAAAGTTGGGGTACCATTAACAATAAAAAAATAAATACATGCATACATCCAGCCAAAATGTACAAAATGTCACTCTGCCGCATATGACGGGTCAAACTAGGGGGGGGTTTTCATGATTCACGGAAAAACGCTCCTTGGGCTCAAAAACTGCCATAATCACTTTTCCAAATCTTGATGACTCATCATATTTGTGATGAAAGCTATTGGTAACTCACTTCCAGGGAACGGCTGGCTCAGCTCAAGTTGACAGTCTGTGAGGGCTCAGGCGTACGCTGGGCGCACATTCAGGGAATACGTGGAGGAGGAGAATAGAACCTGCACTCTCAGTAAAATAGCAGGAGTCGTGTTTAATAATGTTGTAGCAGCAGTCGAACCAGACAGACGCATTTCGGCGTCTGTCTGGTTTGACTGCTGCTGTGGATCCTACAACATTATTAAACACGGCTCCTACTTTCACTGAGAGTGCGAAAGCCCCTTGGTAAGCATTAGTTTTGCATATTGGTCACAAATTTGGCTAACTTTCCCTAACTGTAAGGTTAGGGTTTCTGCCGCTGGTGGTCTGCTTGCTTATTCTTACATTTTACGGCCAGTATAATGGAGCAAAACATTCGTAATATTACTACTTATTTTGTTTGCAAAGACTGGCAAGGAAGTAAAGGTCAGATTAGATTAGCATGCCTAGTCTGTCTGTTACTGTGTAGTAGTTGTAGTACATTGTAGTTTGGATTATATATATTGCCAATGGATTTCACAATATATAACATAATATACACTATAACGTTGTATTTAAAACATCAGACAAAATGATCTTGCCACTTAATCGGCTGAGCGACAGGAACGTCCTGAGCTTGAGTATTTCTACGTGTGCTTTGGTGGTCTTGTCCTGATTTGACCTCTGACCTTCCCCTCCCAGAGTGTCCAGTTACAGATGAAGGCCCCCAGTGGGGACGTTCTCCCTGCACGAGGCGCAGCTAACGTCACCCAGACCGTTCTGCTCACCAACCCCAACAAGGTAACGTCACCCAGAGCGTTCTGCTCACCAACCCCAACAAGGTAACGTCACCCAGACCGTTCTGCTCACCAACCCCAACAAGGTAACGTCACCCAGACCGTTCTGCTCACCAACCCCAACAAGGTAACGTCACCCAGAGCGTTCTGCTCACCAACCCCAACAAGGTAACGTCACCCAGAGCGTTCTGCTCACCAACCCCAACAAGGTAACGTCACCCAGACCGTTCTGCTCACCAACCCCAACAAGGTAACGTCACCCAGAGCGTTCTGCTCACCAACCCCAACAAGGTAATGTCACCCAGACCGTTCTGCTCACCAACCCCAACAAGGTAACGTCACCCAGAGCGTTCTGCTCACCAACCCCAACAAGGTAACGTCACCCAGAGCGTTCTGCTCACCAACCCCAACAAGGTAACGTCACCCAGACCGTTCTGCTCACCAACCCCAACAAGGTAACGTCACCCAGACCGTTCTGCTCACCAACCCCAACAAGGTAACGTCACCCAGACCGTTCTGCTCACCAACCCCAACAAGGTAACGTCACCCAGACCGTTCTGCTCACCAACCCCAACAAGGTAACGTCACCCAGAGCGTTCTGCTCACCAACCCCAACAAGGTAACGTCACCCAGAGCGTTCTGCTCACCAACCCCAACAAGGTAACGTCACCCAGACCGTTCTGCTCACCAACCCCAACAAGGTAACGTCACCCAGACCGTTCTGCTCACCAACCCCAACAAGGTAACGTCACCCAGAGCGTTCTGCTCACCAACCCCAACAAGGTAACGTCACCCAGACCGTTCTGCTCACCAACCCCAACAAGGTAACGTCACCCAGACCGTTCTGCTCACCAACCCCAACAAGGTAACGTCACCCAGAGCGTTCTGCTCACCAACCCCAACAAGGTAACGTCACCCAGACCGTTCTGCTCACCAACCCCAACAAGGTAACGTCACCCAGACCGTTCTGCTCACCAACCCCAACAAGGTAACGTCACCCAGACCGTTCTGCTCACCAACCCCAACAAGGTAACGTCACCCAGAGCGTTCTGCTCACCAACCCCAACAAGGTAACGACACCCAGACCGTTCTGCTCACCAACCCCAACAAGGTAACGTCACCCAGACCGTTCTGCTCACCAACCCCAACAAGGTAACGACACCCAGACCGTTCTGCTCACCAACCCCAACAAGGTAACGTCACCCAGACCGTTCTGCTCACCAACCCCAACAAGGTAACGTCACCCAGACCGTTCTGCTCACCAACCCCAACAAGGTAACGTCACCCAGAGCGTTCTGCTCACCAACCCCAACAAGGTAACGTCACCCAGACCGTTCTGCTCACCAACCCCAACAAGGTAACGTCACCCAGACCGTTCTGCTCACCAACCCCAACAAGGTAACGTCACCCAGAGCGTTCTGCTCACCAACCCCAACAAGGTAACGTCACCCAGACCGTTCTGCTCACCAACCCCAACAAGGTAACGTCACCCAGACCGTTCTGCTCACCAACCCCAACAAGGTAACGTCACCCAGACCGTTCTGCTCACCAACCCCAACAAGGTAACGTCACCCAGAGCGTTCTGCTCACCAACCCCAACAAGGTAACGTCACCCAGAGCGTTCTGCTCACCAACCCCAACAAGGTAACGTCACCCAGACCGTTCTGCTCACCAACCCCAACAAGGTAACGTCACCCAGACCGTTCTGCTCACCAACCCCAACAAGGTAACGTCACCCAGACCGTTCTGCTCACCAACCCCAACAAGGTAACGTCACCCAGACCGTTCTGCTCACCAACCCCAACAAGGTAACGTCACCCAGACCGTTCTGCTCACCAACCCCAACAAGGTAACGTCACCCAGAGCGTTCTGCTCACCAACCCCAACAAGGTAACGTCACCCAGACCGTTCTGCTCACCAACCCCAACAAGGTAACGTCACCCAGAGCGTTCTGCTCACCAACCCCAACAAGGTAACGTCACCCAGACCGTTCTGCTCACCAACCCCAACAAGGTAACGTCACCCAGAGCGTTCTGCTCACCAACCCCAACAAGGTAACGTCACCCAGACCGTTCTGCTCACCAACCCCAACAAGGTAACGTCACCCAGACCGTTCTGCTCACCAACCCCAACAAGGTAACGACACCCAGAGCGTTCTGCTCACCAACCCCAACAAGGTAACGTCACCCAGACCGTTCTGCTCACCAACCCCAACAAGGTAACGTCACCCAGAGCGTTCTGCTCACCAACCCCAACAAGGTAACGTCACCCAGACCGTTCTGCTCACCAACCCCAACAAGGTAACGTCACCCAGACCGTTCTGCTCACCAACCCCAACAAGGTAACGTCACCCAGACCGTTCTGCTCACCAACCCCAACAAGGTAACGTCACCCAGAGCGTTCTGCTCACCAACCCCAACAAGGTAACGTCACCCAGACCGTTCTGCTCACCAACCCCAACAAGGTAACGTCACCCAGACCGTTCTGCTCACCAACCCCAACAAGGTAACGTCACCCAGACCGTTCTGCTCACCAACCCCAACAAGGTAACGTCACCCAGAGCGTTCTGCTCACCAACCCCAACAAGGTAACGACACCCAGACCGTTCTGCTCACCAACCCCAACAAGGTAACGTCACCCAGACCGTTCTGCTCACCAACCCCAACAAGGTAACGTCACCCAGAGCGTTCTGCTCACCAACCCCAACAAGGTAACGTCACCCAGAGCGTTCTGCTCACCAACCCCAACAAGGTAACGTCACCCAGACCGTTCTGCTCACCAACCCCAACAAGGTAACGTCACCCAGACCGTTCTGCTCACCAACCCCAACAAGGTAACGTCACCCAGAGCGTTCTGCTCACCAACCCCAACAAGGTAACGTCACCCAGACCGTTCTGCTCACCAACCCCAACAAGGTAACGTCACCCAGACCGTTCTGCTCACCAACCCCAACAAGGTAACGTCACCCAGACCGTTCTGCTCACCAACCCCAACAAGGTAACGTCACCCAGACCGTTCTGCTCACCAACCCCAACAAGGTAACGTCACCCAGACCGTTCTGCTCACCAACCCCAACAAGGTAACGTCACCCAGAGCGTTCTGCTCACCAACCCCAACAAGGTAACGTCACCCAGAGCGTTCTGCTCACCAACCCCAACAAGGTAACGTCACCCAGAGCGTTCTGCTCACCAACCCCAACAAGGTAACGTCACCCAGACCGTTCTGCTCACCAACCCCAACAAGGTAACGTCACCCAGAGCGTTCTGCTCACCAACCCCAACAAGGTAACGTCACCCAGAGCGTTCTGCTCACCAACCCCAACAAGGTAACGTCACCCAGAGCGTTCTGCTCACCAACCCCAACAAGGTAACGTCACCCAGAGCGTTCTGCTCACCAACCCCAACAAGGTAACGTCACCCAGACCGTTCTGCTCACCAACCCCAACAAGGTAACGTCACCCAGAGCGTTCTGCTCACCAACCCCAACAAGGTAACGTCACCCAGAGCGTTCTGCTCACCAACCCCAACAAGGTAACGTCACCCAGAGCGTTCTGCTCACCAACCCCAACAAGGTAACGTCACCCAGAGCGTTCTGCTCACCAACCCCAACAAGGTAACGTCACCCAGAGCGTTCTGCTCACCAACCCCAACAAGGTAACGTCACCCAGACCGTTCTGCTCACCAACCCCAACAAGGTAACGTCACCCAGAGCGTTCTGCTCACCAACCCCAACAAGGTAACGTCACCCAGAGCGTTCTGCTCACCAACCCCAACAAGGTAACGTCACCCAGAGCGTTCTGCTCACCAACCCCAACAAGGTAACGTCACCCAGAGCGTTCTGCTCACCAACCCCAACAAGGTAACGTCACCCAGAGCGTTCTGCTCACCAACCCCAACAAGGTAACGACACCCAGACCGTTCTGCTCACCAACCCTAACAAGGTAACGTCACCCAGACCGTTCTGCTCACCAACCCCAACAAGGTAACGTCACCCAGACCGTTCTGCTCACCAACCCCAACAAGGTAACGTCACCCAGAGCGTTCTGCTCACCAACCCCAACAAGGTAACGTCACCCAGAGCGTTCTGCTCACCAACCCCAACAAGGTAACGTCACCCAGACCGTTCTGCTCACCAACCCCAACAAGGTAACGTCACCCAGAGCGTTCTGCTCACCAACCCCAACAAGGTAACGTCACCCAGACCGTTCTGCTCACCAACCCCAACAAGGTAACGACACCCAGACCGTTCTGCTCACCAACCCCAACAAGGTAACGTCACCCAGAGCGTTCTGCTCACCAACCCCAACAAGGTAACGTCACCCAGACCGTTCTGCTCACCAACCCCAACAAGGTAACGTCACCCAGAGCGTTCTGCTCACCAACCCCAACAAGGTAACGTCACCCAGACCGTTCTGCTCACCAACCCCAACAAGGTAACGTCACCCAGAGCGTTCTGCTCACCAACCCCAACAAGGTAACGTCACCCAGACCGTTCTGCTCACCAACCCCAACAAGGTAACGTCACCCAGAGCGTTCTGCTCACCAACCCCAACAAGGTAACGTCACCCAGAGCGTTCTGCTCACCAACCCCAACAAGGTAACGTCACCCAGAGCGTTCTGCTCACCAACCCCAACAAGGTAACGTCACCCAGACCGTTCTGCTCACCAACCCCAACAAGGTAACGTCACCCAGAGCGTTCTGCTCACCAACCCCAACAAGGTAACGTCACCCAGACCGTTCTGCTCACCAACCCCAACAAGGTAACGTCACCCAGACCGTTCTGCTCACCAACCCCAACAAGGTAACGTCACCCAGAGCGTTCTGCTCACCAACCCCAACAAGGTAACGTCACCCAGACCGTTCTGCTCACCAACCCCAACAAGGTAACGTCACCCAGAGCGTTCTGCTCACCAACCCCAACAAGGTAACGTCACCCAGACCGTTCTGCTCACCAACCCCAACAAGGTAACGACACCCAGACCGTTCTGCTCACCAACCCCAACAAGGTAACGTCACCCAGACCGTTCTGCTCACCAACCCCAACAAGGTAACGTCACCCAGAGCGTTCTGCTCACCAACCCCAACAAGGTAACGTCACCCAGAGCGTTCTGCTCACCAACCCCAACAAGGTAACGTCACCCAGACCGTTCTGCTCACCAACCCCAACAAGGTAACGTCACCCAGACCGTTCTGCTCACCAACCCCAACAAGGTAACGTCACCCAGACCGTTCTGCTCACCAACCCCAACAAGGTAACGTCACCCAGACCGTTCTGCTCACCAACCCCAACAAGGTAATGTCACCCAGAGCGTTCTGCTCACCAACCCCAACAAGGTAACGTCACCCAGAGCGTTCTGCTCACCAACCCCAACAAGGTTGGTGTCCGCCCCAAACACTTCCACCGCAAAAGTATTGTCACCTCACTATTCAATGGTGGAGATTCATGATAGGACCGTGCAATGTGCACATTTTAACGTATTTCTGTTGTAAAAACGAATAGAATACGCACATCCAATCGACTACGCAGGCACCTCATGGTACCACAGCACCTCAAAGGCCCTTAAAACAAGGCTCAAGACTTCCCAACAACAAACCGGTCAGGCTACTACTTGGCCTTACTCCCAGAACCCACCTCACCCCTGCTCATTTTGATAGGCTGGAATGGCCAAGGGTTGACGAGTATGAGTATATCAAGGGCCGATTCATACTCCTATTTCACCGCTGTTTCGGCGCTGTAGTGCAGAAACGAATTTGGCTCATCAGAAATTTTCAGTAGCACCGAAGAGCCGACTTTAGGACGGTACCCCCCCCCCCCCCCCCCCCCCCCGAACCTCAAATGACGAGTATGAATCGGCTTTAAGTCTACAAGATTCGCTACACCACCAGAAAACCACCAAAAAAAGGGACACGGTGGCACAGTTGGTAGTGCTGTCGCCTCACAGCTAGAAGGTCCTGGGTTTGATTCCCGCTGGGGACACTGTGGGCACTGGCGGCGTGTTCCCTCCTCCGCGTCATCAGTGCCCATACCCGAGGCGGGGGTTGGCGATAGGGCCTTTCTGTGTGGAGTTTGCATGTTCTCCCTGTGTCCCCTAGGGTAGATACCCTCACAAAAACATGCCGTAATCCTGGTCTCTAAAACTACCTCCCCCTGGCCAGCCGGGGCGCCTGATGAAGGGGAAAGGAACTGGTCGGAATAGCGTGTCCCTTCCACGCGCTACGTCCGGCCGGGGAAATTCCCCTCTGTCAGGTGAAAAGAAGCAGCTTGGACTCCTCATGCATAGAAGGAGGCATGAGGTCAGTCCGCTGCCCCCCCAGGTTGGCAGAGGAAGTGTAGCGCCCAGGATTACATTAGATAATTGGCACTGGGTGAAAAGAAAACTGGGTTACAAAATCGTGGGATAAAAATGTAATAAAAAAAAAAAACAAGGGGTTAAATTAATTGCGCGCCTATGCCACTTAAAAAGTGGAATAGCCTACCAACAGCCATTAAGAAATGTGAATCCCTAGCCTCCTTCAAAACCGCTCTCAAAGAGCACTTACGGGCGGCTGCAATTCGAAACTGGCCCCTGTAAAAACGTTTAACCCATTTTGGGCGGGAACCCATTTTGGTGTTTCAAGCATTCTGTTATACTTTAGCTATTGAAAAATAGCAGATCTACAAGCTCATAGTGCGACGTCAGGCCTAAATGTCCCCCCTCTCTATTTTTCTATACTTTTCACGTGTTCCCTTTTTTTCTATTTGGTGATTTTTATTTCTATTTGGCATAGATGTGTACATTTGTATGTCTTTAAATGTCGTGATGAATTGAAAATGGAGGACCCTGATGTAAATAAGTCTTAGTGCTTTCTGGTTTTATCCTTGTAGCAGGTTTTGTATTGACCTGTACATTCTTTGACATTCTACAAATTGTTAATACAATGTTCAATCAATCAATCACTTAGTTGAGGTGCTGGCCTGGGTTGGATAGTGACATCAGAAAAAGAAGAATTAACCCTTGTACTTCTTGTACATCTGCTATTTTTGAACAGCCAAATAAACATCTAAATTGACAGATGCTTTCAAAGAATAGATCCCAGTGTGTCAAATCACAAAGCATTGTGAGCTCGTAGCTCAAACCTGTTCATAGACTCTTTCACTTGGGGCCTAAAAACGCTTCTTTCTCCCCCTTCTAGGTGAATCTGAAGATGAGGGTACGCGTGTCCTACAGCAGCCAGGGATCTGCCTTTCAGGATACAGTACAGATCGACGCCTTCCCCAGCTTCACTGCTCCGGCTTGGCATTGAATCAGGCCATGACTAACTATGGCCAGAGTCCTTTGATGAATGGGCAGGCATTAGCTCTCATTGAGCTGCTCTGCAACACTACAACATCAGCTCAGTCTGATATAACTCTAATTTTATTGGCGTTAGCATGGCCCGACCGACCATGTTGAACTGTAGTACTACTGTTCTGACACCGGACGACAAAGCCTCATGTATAAACTTAAGACTTGATACCAACATAATAATTGAATCTAAGCCATTCTAAACCCTTTTTTTCCTGATCTGATGAACAACAGGCAATACTCCCCTGGGCCGCCTCCTCCTACACCCCAAACGTCAATAGGATTGTTGGCCTCAACTTTATATGATACAGGCATTCTCCCACGGTTCAGGTGGTCAATCATCTTCAGATATATATTGAATCACTCCCATAATTGTTTTTGTGTGAATGGTGCGATCAAAACAAGCAAAGGACCCTCTCTGATGCATCAACTAGCTTTTACTAACTCACCAGCTGTTATCGTTGGTCGTACTTAATTGAAACTCCAGGAATGTATATTATATGTCCCCATTGATGTTATTCTAGAGAGCCACTTGATGAGCACCTGTCACACTCAGCCTACATTCATATTCCTGCTTTCCTCACACAAGATGCCTTTTCTTTCCTTCCCATAGCCCGTAGGGTCAGGTGAACACGAGGGAAGCCGTTAAAACCACCTGTAACTTCCCTTATCCGTGTGCCACGCTTTTGACTTCACCACAAACATGTCATTTGAGACCGAAGAAGGGTGTGGGAATGTTTAACCACTTAAGCCCTAATTATACTTTCGCCATAAGGCGGAAAAAGCACATCTACAAGATAACGTCACATCACAATGCGGTGTGTGAGTTAGTAGATCTGACACAAATTAAACAATCTATTCTATTGTTGAGAATTTCCACCTCTTGAAAAGTAAATTCCCAGTGTAGGGATGGCAGGGTTGACGTGGTTAAAGCATGTCCCTACATATATATGCATTCCTTTTACTCATGTTCCAGTTCCTCCTACCTCCTCTTCTCATCTCGTTCTCAGCTGCTTCTCTTTACCTGTGCCTTTTGTCCTCTTCAACACAGAGGCCTGATTTATGTCATCCTAACGACGGTGTGGGCTGCTGGCGCTTGCAAATCGGTTCTTTTCCGCAAGCGACAGTCATACAAGTATAAATTTGGCTTTTAGGTATTGTCATGTACAAAAGAAAAGTATTGTTTTTATTTGAGGTGAATTAATGTTTTTACCTGTGAATGATGTGTAGCCATATCAATATTTCAATTAAGACTTGCTTGCCCATACCAGTATAAATTATGTTTACAGCGGGGTTTATCAAACTGAAACTATGTACTGTCCTCGTCTAAGCCTATGTAAATGATAAAGGAAATGATGGGTGTGATTGCTGTACTGACAAACCCTATATATTAGATATTACGTTTATAAGCACAATGTGAACACTACAGAGACAGTCCAAGCCGCGTCCCCGTTTTTACTACCCAGTTTCGCACCAGTGAGGGGAGGGAGGGGCTAGCCCACACCGCAGTCGGCGCACACAGAGGTCAAGGCAGACGGCAGTGGAAGGTGAACTCGTGAAGCACAACGTGTTGAAAGAAACAACACAAATAAAAACTTCGGCGAAAACAGAAGCCCAACACGAGGATAAAGGAAACATTCAGTCCAAATGTCCAGTTTGCTAATTCACAACTACTACTACTCTGGTGTTGAAACTTCGAATTTCTCGAACTATTAAATAATATAGCCTTTCCATAGGAGCATCTTTTTATATTTGTCCAAGAAGAATACAGGCAGTAGCATATTAAGTTATGTAATAACTAAAACATATGGTCTAATGAACAAATGCAGGAGTTTTGACGATTCAACTGTAACTTGCCCCTCCCTCCCCTTACTGGTACGAAACGGGGTAGTAAAAACGGAGACGCGTCCAAGCCTGAAGTCACTTATGCAACCTTTTTGTTACATTGTCACACAGTACGTTTTGGTTTTGGAGGATACATAACGAGTGTGCTAAGAATTTACACCTAAAAAGAAAAAAAGTGTATTACCGTATCAGTAAACCGACTACAAACCATATCACATTTCTCTCTTCAAAAACCTTCATTGATACTGGATGTTAGTGCTAGTAAACGGATGTCGATGCAATCGCAGCGTAAACCTTTTCTCAGACCGCTATCCTCATCGGGAAGGAAACGAGAATTGAATTTGTTGTGTGTGTGATGCGTTTGAATCCTCTGTCTTGTCATTTTTTTTAAATAAAATTTAAAAGGAAAAAAAATACACATTTTCCAAAATCCCCAGTGGTGATTTGGCCCAAGTCTGTGTGCACAAAGTGTATATATTCCAGAACAACATGAACTTCACTGTTTTATTCACAAGCAAGAAAAAAACAAAACTGGTGGGACCTCAAAAGCCTTGAGGGTTACAAAAACATTTACACGGATTAGCACAAAGTCATTTTTTTACGTTGGTTTGCTTTGTTTTTGTAGGCCTCTGACTGAGCGTAGGATTTGAGATCTCTCTGTGCCGTAACATAGTGTGACAGTGGACAAACTCTTAGGTTGGCTGCACCCTTAATGCCAGTTGGTGGTGACTAGGAGGACATGGGGTCGTGTACGCTGCTGGGACTGTGGAAGACTAGCCCGCCTCGTAGCGCCAGCACCAGGTGAAGAACCGAGCCTCCCTGGATCTTATAGTCTGCCGCCGTCTTCTCATCATTCCTGAGCGTCAACAACAAAGAGACAGGGAGAAACAACAGCTTAGAGCACTGGTTTTCAACCATTTTTATATCAAGGACCCATTAATTATTGAGCCACAAACCACCATTTGATGTTATTTAGCCTCTCAAACCCAAAACTAAAGAATATCTTGTCCACTATCCATGCTGTATTGATGTTGGTACCATTAGGAGAGATAACAGGCAAACTATCAAAATAACTATTCTTCTACATTCTGTAAATTAAGTAATTCAGATGCTTAACAATAATGTAACTCTTGCGTGTAAACTCTTACACTCAAGAGTTAAAGATCTAATAAGGGTCCATTTGGTTAGCAAATCTCCATTTAGCTGGGGACCACCTGACACCCCCCTCAGACCATTGGTTAGAGAAAAACGGCTTAGAGAAAACCTTAAACACATTTTTGGTGGGAACCCCTTTTGGTGTTTAGCTATTGAAAAATAGCAGATCTACAAGCTCATAGCACGCCACCAAGTGGCGCTCTACAAGCTTGTAGGTCTGCTATAAAAAAAATTATCGAAGAACGACTGACATAGAAACATAGCTTTTTCAGAAAACTGTCAGGATATAGAAGACATTTTTTTAATCTGATCTCAGGTCAAATTGGGTTAAGAGAGATGTGATTGTTAACTCTGGGCATGTGCATGTGTGTGTGTGTACTGTGTAGTGCAGAGGGAATTACATCTGTTTTCCACTGTAGATGAGTCTCTGTTGTTGAGGAGGGATGCCTTCCTTCTCCTCCACCCTCTCCTTGATTCGCTCCACCTTTAGTTTTTGTATAGATAAAGAGAAGGGTTAAAGGGATAGTAAAGATTTTTTTTTACTTAAGCTGAATGAAATACTTGCCATTAATATAGTGGTTGCAACTGTATTAATTGAGTGCCCGTGGTGGGAGTTCTACTCTAGTTTTGGTCAATATCAAGTAGTTCCGGTCATTTTGTGGGGGCCACGCAGTAAAATTAAATGAATCCACAAAACTAACGTCATTTGTATTGTTGACAATTTTTTGGGCGTAGTGATATGGACACAAAAAACATAGTTCTGTGTGATAGAGGGGTAAAAAATGAATGAAAGTTGCACTAATATTTTAGAAATAGGTCAACAATACAAATTACGTTAGTTTTGTGGATTCATTTACTTTTAATGTGTGCCCCCCACAAAATGACTGGAACTACTTAATATTTCACCAAAACCAGAGCAGAACTCCCACCACGGGACTCGGGCAATCAATTAATACAGTTGCAACCTCTATATTAAAGGTATATTCAGTGATTTCACTCAAAAAACCTTAGGTTTCGTTTTTGGCTGTCGGACCCAGCCTTTCGTCCAATCAGGATAGAGAGCCAAAAACGAAACCTACGGTTTTTTGACCCCCAGGGGTTAACTGGGGACAGGGAGGAACTCCTTATATGGTCAGCACACTCTATAGTAGGGAGGACTTAAACAAAAGGATTAAACAAAAAAATAAGTGATATTTGAATTAAGTGAAATCACTGAATATACTTTTAAAGTATTTCATACAGCTTAAGTTTAAAAAAAATCTGAACTATCCCTTTAAGTCAGTGGGTCTGTGAGGACAAGAAACGACAGTGCTGTGACTGACAGACCATCAATCATGAAGATATTTGAGCTAATTGATTGATTGATTAACAGTTTGCAGAATTACAGTACATTTCAAGTACAACTCAATACAAAAACTGTGAGTAGACGACACCATAAAGCATTACACTTGTTTACAATAGGGCCCACCATTTTCAATTAATCAAAACATTTACGAATATACACAACTATCATCATAGGAGGTAAAAAGGGAAAATAAACTTATACAGTGAGGGGGAACAGGGGCATTACCTTGTCAGTGGGCTCAATATCAATCTCGATTTCCTTTCCAGTTAGAGTCTGAAACAAAATGTGACCATAATGAATTGATGGAATGTCTACAATACATCTTCGACAGTGTGGTCGTTCACTGCAATAATAGACCCCCAAGTCTCTAGCCTAATATTTAGACTCTCGTAGATGTATTTACTATTTATCGATTCTGACATTTTCAGATCTACGCGACGACAGTCTAAATCTTAGGCTGCCAAGTCCCCAGCCATTTTAAATTAGAACAAATATGGTCTTCTCTAACCACAAAATACAAACAATTATAATACACGGCACTACAATTACTCTAATATAAAATGGAACCTACATGTTATTAATGAAATTAGGTATATTATAAGGTCTATTATACAGGCAGAAATGTGCTGTGGTCCAACATTTTGGTCGAACTGACTGACTATAGTTCACTGCTTCACAATGAAGTGGCTAGCAGTAGTTAGCATGTGTCTCAGCCAAAAACGATGACTAGCCTTACCTTTACTTTAATCAGCATTTTGAATTCTGTATAAAACGTATATCAATACAATCGGAAATAATTACTATATCTATACTTGATGTGTAAAGTATAGCGAATATGACAACACAACAACAACCACTCGGTAAAATGTCTATTTTACTTCCTGTGTAACACACTAATCCTTCCGTCTGTGGCGTATAGTGCATTTGGTCCGTTCCGGTTGAATGAATACCCCCCAACAAAACATTTCAATACCCAGCTATCACATGGTTATGAATATTAATTGTATTATTAGATATTTTAAGGACACATGCAATGCCTTGTTTGTGATTGTTGTCCAAATGGTTTTGTCACCCTTCTCTCAGATGTTCATAATTGAGCTAATTAGCTGCAGACTATAAAACGTGTCACTTGTCAGCTGTGAAGGGTTTGGTCCATAGAGTCATGGTGGTTTGGTCTAGTCATGCAGACTCATCATTGTCTATGTGTCCTCATTTTGTCAGCTGCTACAGCAATTTACCATGCTTCTCATGTCCCAATTGTTGAGGAGGATGATGATACAGGTATATGGCACAGACATTTAAAACTATGTAGGCTAGTTGTAATAACTATCAACTTGTCAGACTATAACTTACAAAGACTACAAGTAATGATATTCCTTTGCAGATCCTATACATGTATGCCACAAGGACAGTGTCAATATCACGTGGTATATTTCACAGGAGGCATTCCCACATGCAGCTCGTTTCTTCCTTGGAAACTGCATTGCAAACAGTTTTTCAGAGCTTTCTACTCCAATGGGCCATGTTGTCGGCCAACTGCAGTTTGACAGTAAACTCACTGGGTGCAAGTTCAAAAGATTGGTAATGCTATGCTACATTTGAACAAAATTGCTTTCCGATTCAGAATACGGTAATCCAATTTTGTCCAACCTCTGCCATTTAATTATTGGCCTAATTTGAGCAGGTCACCAATTTTGTCCTTTGATTCCGATTGGTCTTCTAAGACTAACCAATTTAATTTCCATTTTCCACAGATCAGAGGCAAACATGTGGTCTATCGAAATACCTTGACATTTAGGCCACATGGAAGAAAACCTTCAGATTACAACAAAACCATTGAGTGTGTCTACAATAGGTAAACGGTTGCATTGGGCTGACTGGTTATGGAGCTGATGGTTATGGAGCTATACATCTTAAATCATATCTCAATTTTTATTTATTTTAGAACCGATGACTGGATACCTCCTTTCCTGACCCGTGGATCAGGTAGCGCAGTGGGCCATGGACAACTAGACTTCCACATGGCGCTCCTAAATGGTGAGTTCTCGCTCAGTGGCCCTGCAGTCCTAAACAAAACTAAGCAGCACAGTAGCTATACTTTAACTTTGTAATATGAAAACTTTTTTTCCCACCCACTCCCTGTAGAAGAGCTCACTGATTGGGCTCAGACAAATGTTATCCCTTTGGGTTCCTTCATCCCAATATGGGCAGCAGTCCAACAGACCTACCATCAACCCTTGTTGCTGCTCATGGAAGAGTGTGTTGCTGCCACCACCCCTGAACTCCATCCCGACAGCCAGGTCTACCCTATCATCAACAATAAGGGGCAAGTTATCTCATGGCATGAACTTCACTCCACAACAATGGGAACACGGAACTTTTACTGACTTGTGTTAAGTTTAGAATGTCTTTTCAGGTGTCTTGTAGATGGTACGATGTCCAACTCCATGTTCCTAGATCGGTATGAGACTTCTTCAATTATCCTATACCTGCAGTCCTTCAGGTTTGCTCTCGGGAAAGAGGTGAGTCACGGAGAATCGTTTTGGTTTTTATATCAAAATGTGTGTTATCTAGGCCTATAGGGCTTTAAGCAACTAGTCGACTATTCAACTAGTCGACTAGTACATCCACTAGTCGACCTTGTTGGTACTAGTTGACTATAGTTGATAAGAAGAGAAAAAAAACTGTTTTTGTAGGCCTCAAGATCGGCTAGATTATAGTTATAGTCACCAATGTAGACAGTTTTTAAATGTAAAACTATTATTATTTATTTTACATAATAGGTAGGCCTATAGTTAAACAACTAGTCGACTAGTAAACTAGGCAACTAGTAAAAAATGTTATCTGGTTTTGACGTGACCTTGTTACCTACAGGTCTATATCCACTGCAAACTAGTTGCCTGGGATCCTGCGATTCTTAACGAAAACAAGAAAGCCTGTCATTATGTAAAAGATGGCATGGACGTGGGCATGTAAGCATGGGCGTAACTTTATCTATTGTTGTCCTATCCATGCTGGTCCAGATAATTGATGGTGTCTGCCACCCATGTTTTTCTTTTTACCAGATGGGAACTACTAGATGATCCATCACGGAGCAAACTCTGTCGCTGCTGTGACTCGACTTGCAAAACCCGGCCCAAGAGAGATGCGGAATCAGGTTGGTATCATTTGCATCCAGAATGATCCCAATACTCAAATTGCTGCCTCCTTTGTCCTCCAGCATGGTGGTGTTACAGTGAAATTGGTGAACTGCTCAAATTAGTCCAATAATTAAATGGCAGACGTTGGACAAAATTGGATTACCGTATTTTGTTTCTCACCTGATTCTGACAGGACATTAGGTCTACTAGCCAGGACGTGTGACGTGTCAAACTAGGGGGTTTTCATGATTCTGAATCCATTCCATTCCAAGCATTGGCTTTGCACAAAAAACACTCCTTGGGCTAAAAACGACCATAGCCGTCATCACAAATGTGATGATGTCAGCACATTTTGGGGACAATTGGGTAAGTGGCTATGGCCAAATGTAGTCCAAGGAGTGTTTTTCATGCAAAACGAATGCTTGGAATGGATTCAGAATCATGAAAACCCCCTAGTTTGACATGTCACATGCTACTTAAAGCATAATGAAATTTAGAAAATATTGCCTTTTATAATAGGTTATCAATAGGGCCATCTTGGATTAAGGCAAATTTAGGGTATTAGCAGTGAGCAGATTAGGGTAGATTTTCTATCCTGGCTAGTAGACCTAATGTCCTGTCTTGGTGAGAAACAAAATAATCAAATTTTGTCCAACTTGAGAGGTTTTTTTTACTTAATTTACTAAATATACAGTATGATCATCTTGTGGTCTTCACACACTTTGAATACTGTTTTTTTTGCATTGGGATCTGGCTAGTTACATGTACAAATGCATTTCCTTCTAGAATTGCACATCCGTTCCTTAAAATTGTTTTTGTGTTTATAGAACCTCAGCCTCAGGGCCTTGTTCAGCTAGCTTGTTTTGGACCACTGATCATTGTTGATCAAGATCCTGATGCACTGAGACAATCAACAAACTCTTCCACTGCAGGTTTTGTATAATTTGTTGGATATGTGTGGAAATTGTGATTTGTTTTAAAATTCTAAAGGTCTAATGGGCATTCTCCCTTACAGGAAAACGCCAATCTAAAGCTGCTGTGAAGTGGCGTCTATTGCCACAGATGAAGTGGCACTAGTGGATGACCCAAAAGAGTTGGTCCTTGTGTTGTCTGTAGATATGTGGTCTGACTCTGTAATAAAGATTGTTTTTTAACAAGAGTTGAGCTCATTTACATGAAGTGTCGTCCCTTCTAACATAACCAGTGTTAACTGCAATTTTATGGTTTAAAAATTATGCTTTGACTAAAGTTGATGTCTGCCTATATTCTGTATCTTTTGTCCATGTGGCAATAGAGCGTCACCATGACGACGCCAGGCCCAGGAAATAATTCCCAATTAATTTTTCCCAGAGACATTTCAAAAAGTATTTATTTAAAGACCTTTTAAGCGTCGTAGGCCTACAAAGCCAACTCGAGTTGTGACAAATCATGACGACAAACATTTTGGACCGAACAAATAATTACAAAGAAGAAAAACAAAGGGTTTTTCTTCTTCTTTCTAATTATTTGTTTGTGTAAAAATTGGCTTGTTGTCATGATTTGTCACAACACGAGTTGGCTTAATTGTACGAGGCTTAAAAGGTCTTTAAATAAATACTTTTTGAAATGTGAGGAAAATGAACGGGGAATAATTTCCTGGGCCCGGGTAGGGGGCAGGACTGCGACGCAGCGCTCTATATAGACCCACTTGATCGGCTAACACAGGGAGGCTGTCAGAACCTTCACTAAAACATCCGGGACAACACTACACACGTCCCAGACTATTCCCTTCTGGCTCCCAAACTATGGAATGAACTCACCATTGCAATTAGAACTGCAAACTCGCTCCCAATCTTCTGCCACAGTCTGAAAACTCCCCTCTTCAGACTCCACCTTAGCCCGTAGCACTGACCACTTGCTCTTAGCCTGGATGAATTTGCAGGTGGATGCAAAGGATTTGTTTTTATTGATTGAAATATTTATTAACAGTTACAGTACATTTCAAGCACAAACTCAATACAAAGACTTAACTGTGAGTGGATGACCCAATTAAGCATTACACTTGTTTACAAGAGGGTCCACCTTGTTCACGTACAAATAGACACTTCTATATAGTCAAAGAACAGAACAGGAATTCATCATAAAGGAGCTAGAAAGGGAAAAGAAACGTATACAGTGGGTGGGGGGGGGGGGGATTCAGATTTTACAGGGGCCCGTTTAGAATTGCAGCCGTCCGTAGGTGCCCTTTGAGAGCGGTTTTGAAGGAGTCAAGGGATTTGCATGTCTTAATGACTGTTGGTAGGGTGTTCCACATTTTGGTGACATTGGAGCAAAAATAATTTAGTCCCTTGTTTGTGCCGAATCTGGGTTGTACATGGTTTGTTGCACTCCCTCTGGTGTTGTGGGTGTGGACTTCGTTAACATTAGGGAAGTATTTAGACAGGTACATGGGTATCTTGGTGGTGTATCGAATCTTGTGGACCAGACCTTTTGCAAGATGCTGTACTCTGTCGTCGACCGTAAGCCATTCCAGCCTGTCAAAGTGGGCAGGGGTGAGGTGGGTTCGGGGGTTGAGGCCAAGTAGGAGCCAATGTGGAACGCCCTACCAACAGTCATTAAGACATGTGAATCCCTTGACTCCTTCAAAATCGCTCTCAAAGGGCACTTGCAATTCGAAACTGCCCCCCGTAAAATCGGAATACCCCCCCACCCCCCGCTCCCCTTTGTTTTCCCCCTCACTGTATATGTTTCTTTTCCCTTTTTACCTCCTTTATGATGAATTCCTGTTCTGTTCTTTGACTATATAGAAGTGTCACTAAATGTTTTGATGAATTGAACAAGGTGGACCCTCTTGTAAACAAGTGTAATGCTTTATTGGGTCGTCCACTCACAGTTAATTAACAGTCTTTTGTATTGAGTTGTGTTTGAAATGTACTGTAATTCGGCAAACTGTTAATAAATATTTCATTCAATCAATTTAAAACGTTTTTCCCAGGTGTAAAGATAGTTTGTTATCAGCGAGCCAGGTGCAAATTCTACCGAGTTCAGAGCTGAGGGCCTTTTCAACCTGCAGTTTGTTCCTAGCAGTGCCGAGTCATCTGCGAACAGGAACAAGTTGCAGTCACAAGCTGATGTCATGTCGTTTACATATATTAGGAACAGTATGTATGCTTCCTTGTGGAACGCCACAGCTCACAGGGAGGGGGGGACGGGACAGTGTTCCATTCACCTCCACCATCTGTTCTCTCCCCTCCAGGTAGGATTGCATCCAGCTCACTGATGTGCTATCGAAACCAATTAAAATATGTAATTTAGATTATTATATTATTATTATCATACATGGCATTCTATAGTGTTTACTTATAGTTTCATAGGTATATTAATGGTGCGGTTTAGGACAGCATACCAATTGTATCTAATCAGCAGTTGTTGTTTTTTGTTTGTTTTTTTATGTTGCACATTGTTAATATAAATTAAAATTGTTTCTTCATCAAGTCAGTTATTGCTCAAGCACCTGTATACTTTGATGGAGTTATATTGGACTCGCATAGCCATACTATCTGCCTGGGCAATTTGCATTGCAAAGGCAGATTAAGGCTGGCTACATGAGGCTACAGTTATATGGCATTAACAGAACACAACATTATATCAATTCAGTATAGGCTTTAACCTTATCACTTATTTGATATTGTCATTCCTCTTGTCCACCTGTTGAAGACTCCAGGGTCTTCAACAGGGGGTTTGGGACTCCTGGGGGTCCTCAGAGTAATAGCCTACAGGGGGTCCACCAAATCGTTGTGTGGTGAGGAACATTAACCGAGAAATAGATCTAAAAGCGCCTCGCAGCAATGAGCTTGTAGTTCGGCAATCGGCAAAAAGAGCAGAAGCTGATATGAGGCTGAGCCAACAGTCGAGTTGATAACATAATAGGCCTAGAGGGTTTAAAAAGGTTACATTTCTGAAAATGCCGTACACATCAGGCCCCGATTGGACAGTCTGGCAATTCTGGCATATGCCATTGCCAGAAGGGCTGGCCAGTCATTGGGCCGGGGCTGAGCCAAAACAATAAGAAAAAGTATTAAAACAAGAAATGATCACATAGTGATAAAAATAGACAGCAATAGTCTATAGTATAGACTATTGCTGTCATTTCTCATTTCTGTCACCTTTTGTGAAGACCCCAAATTAAATACATCCTGGACTTTATAGTGTAGCTTTTGTGGGTTATTTAAAATTCTAATCAACTAACCAAAGAAATGCCTGAAGTTGTTAACAGAGACCAGGTGAGAGACATTTGCTTGATTGCAAGCACACAGTCAGGTGGAATTCAAAAAACAGTTGCAGCTGAAGCCTAGTGTTCAGTCATGATGGCTTTCTTTTGGCAAGGTGCACTGCAGGTCTTGATTCTGGCAACTGCCATTTTAGTGAATGCAGGTAATGCTATTACAATAAAAATGACTGAAAATGAAGTGAGTTAAAGTAGGGATTTAGCAAAAATATAGTTTACATTGTCCGTTTCACTCTGTGAGGTGGAAACTTTCAAGCGTTCATGTCTGATCCTTCACAGATGTGACGCTGGACTGTGGCTCAGATTTTGTCTCGGTGGTATGGAGAGACATACAGTCCAGGATTGACCCTTCACTGCTGCGATTAGGCAACTGTCGTCCCAACCGCTTCACTGCTCAGGATGCCCTTTTCAATGTTGGACTTGATGAGTGTGGTTCCAAGAGATTAGTAAGTACCTACTAAAGTATATATATTTTTAAATGGTAAATATGTTAAGCTTTTCTTTTTTTTTACTAATACATTTGTCTTAAAAGGTAACTGGAGATCAGCTGGTGTTTATGAATGACTTGACCTACATGCCTCATAATGCCGAAGTCCCGGACTTCATTCATCCAGTTGTCTGTGCCTACGAGAGGTCGACATTTGCATTAGTTTATAAATGATTTTGGGTGACATTTTTTTATTTGAATGCTGATCATGTGGGCATGTTGATGGATTAAGCAGTATGTCATTACCCCCCTCCCATACAGGCCCAAAGACTGGTACCCTCCCATTTTAGACCATATTGTGTTTCACACGTATGGCATAGGAAATCTACTATTCCACCTGGAACTCATGAATGGTAGACTAATCTTAATTTGCTACAGACACTTTGAAAATGGCAATACCTCCTCAGTCAATCTCCTAGGTAAAATAATTCCATCTCTGTCTGTATTTATTTATTTTCAGAGGATTTCTCTGGTCCAGCAACATCTGTTTCCTTCCCTCTCGGGTCCTTTATCCGAATCTCTGCCCGTGTTGAACAGAGGTCCCATCAGCCCTTCCTACTGTTCCTTGAGGAATGTGTGGCTGCTTTGACTCCACAACTGCAGCAGGACAGCCATACATATCCAATAATCACCAACAAGGGGTATATGCTTGCAACTTATTTTCCATGGAAATCATTTATTTTATTGTGCAATTAAACTCTAAAGAAATTACCTTCATGTTTGTCATTCAGGTGCCTTGTGGACAGCAAGGTAACTCGAACAAAGTTTGAACCAAGACGAGAACCATCCGTTATTAATTTGTCCCTTCAAGCCTTTAAATTTGCTGCTGGAGAGGAGGTAGGCTAAGGTTTTTATTTTGTGTAGTATATATCCTGAGATCCCTTCACATAATTTCATAGGCAAGCTCCTTGTGATTATTAAAAAGGAATGTTTTGGACACTGACTGTTTTTCGGATGACTAATCTCGCACATCAACAGGTGTATGTTCATTGCAAGCTTGTGGCCTGGGATCCCAAGAGTGTTGACAGCAGCAAGAAGGCCTGTCACTATAAGAAAGGGCAAGGGTAAGGAATGGCTGGGTGCACCACCTGATTTAATGTTGTATTCTTTATAAGCAAATATATTTTAGCATGAATGTTTGCAACATTGAATAATTTCTCTTTGCAGCTGGGAGCTTCTAGATGACCCTTCTTATAGCAGGCTGTGTAACTGCTGTGAATCTAGCTGTAGACCTAGAAAGAGGAGGAGTACCACAGCAGGTAATTATGGGTGTTGGCTTTTGTTTTAACCCATTTTGGGCGGGAACCCCTAAAGCATTATGCTATGTTTTAGCTATTGAAAAATAGGTGATCTACAAGCTCGTAGCGTGCCACTCGGTGGCACGCTATGAGCTTGTAGGTCTGCTATTTTTGAAAAATCGAAGAACGACTGACATAGAAACATAGCTTTTTCAGAAAACTCTCAGGATGTAGAAGACATTTTTAGACTCTGATCTCAGGTCAAAGCCCTGTATATATACTTTGTTGTTTATCATAGCAAAAGTAACCCAACTACAAGCTTGTAGATCGGCTGTTTGTGTCAAATGTTTGCCTAGTATTGTGCCATGCCCAGAATAGGGGCTATGGCTGGGTTAGCCTATATAAATATATATGGTTAAAATGGACCTGACATGTCTCTTAACAGTTTGTTTTATGTGCTTTTCTTTTTCAGGGATAAATGGTTTTAGTGAGAATGCTGTTGTAGGCCCGTTTACTATCACTGGCATGGATGCCTGAATATTGCCAAGAAAACAAGCAGCAATTTTATCCCAAGAAACCAGATCAAATATTAACTTATCAAATATCTTTTTTCAATAATGCCTTTGTCCTTAAAGTTGGCAATGGTGCCCAAATATCCCTCCAGATGTGAGTTTTGGTTTGATAATAAAAATGAAAAACTTTAAAATGCTGGCTTTGTCTTTTCTCCTTGTGGAGTTTCTGCACTGGAACGTCACATTTGATCCAAGGCTATATCTCTCTGCTTCAATTTGTGTTTTATACTTTATTGGAATACTAGCTCTGTTAAATGGAAAGCATGGCCATACCTGCATGCTGGTAGAATTTACAGACCCCCTACGGGCGTTTTTTGAGTTGTGCAGCCACTCCATTGCGTAGCTATGTGTCCCTATGAGTATGTATACTTGTCCCTGTGTCCGAGCGGACAGCTGAAACACCTCAGCAATACCACTGGATGGCACTGTTGCGCAGCGTCACGCACGCACACACAGAGGCCAGGGAGGAGGGCTTGTACAGTACAGTACAGTATTGCAGCACCACTCAGTTCAGATAAAAAAAAATCATGTAGAACCTGGTGAATCCCTGAAAAATATCATGGTTTCCAATGTTCCCAGAGGATTCAGAACATCGCTAATTTCACCTATCATAATGCTATTTGTAGCTGTCCCAGAAAATGTATAATATGTGAACATATGTATGTTTATTTGGGTACATATTGTATTTGCATGCTGTGTGTGTGGTGCCTGGTCTTTTATTGCTGTTCATTATGACCTAGAAGGGCATGCAGGAGCAGAGCCCTGTGATTAGAGTGAGGCAGCATTCATGGCACCTGTGTGAGCTGAACTCAGGCAGAACAAGCTGAGTTTCAGTGGTGCAAGGAGCTCTTCCCACGTCTAAAAAAAGTGTCCTTAAATAAAGAATATAAGAGAAGATAAAGTAGCTCTCCTAAAATAATCTGCAGAAGGCGCACACGGTATGTTACATGTTGTTTTCTTTGTTTGTAAACGGTGTAATTCTGTCGATCGGTTAATTGTTTGTGTACATCTCATTGTGTTTCTTTATATATAATATGGACATGATTGACTGACAACAAGGACATTCATATTTCATGTTTCATTGTGTTTAAAAGGATATTGTTATGTTTTGTGTTTTCAGTTTTTCACGTTGTCTTGGGGAAATGAACAACCTCGAGATATCAGTTGGAGCGTTTGTTATTCTGCTAGATAGGAGCGGTTATACTATTGAAACATGTTATCCCTACTGGAAAAAGTGGAAATGTTAAGTGGGCTATAGAAGTATAAAACTGTTCTTTAAACCAGTATGCCGGGGAGCCACAGGCCCAAAAGCTTAACCTGTGATGTCATGACATACTTTTTATTTGTGTTTTTGAGGGGTGCTAGCCCCTCCTATATACAGGTTCAATGTTTGTTTTAAAAATGCCATTGACAAGGAAGAGAAATTTATGTTTATTTTGTCCCTAACACAAACATTAAATCCATACTTTGTGCCAGCTGGGACCCCCATACAAGATCTGTTTTCTTTAAAATATTCCACATTATTGAAGATTTTTGGAAAATAGATGCTCTACAAGCACACAACACGCTTCAATATGATTCATGAGCTTGCAGATCAGATATCTTCAAAAAGCTGATTTAAACTGATTAATTTTATATAAGTTCGCTGGGGACCTCTTGAAACATGACTATTCATAAACTATTCACTCTCACACCAGGGGTCAGTGTCTGCCATGTGGTCAGTATGGACATATAGTCCTCTGTGGTGGTGGTGGGGGGGGGGATAAGAGAAGGGGGGTATTTAAGTTTGACTTTCTCCTTTGACACTTGCATAAATTATTTTCTCAAGAAAGGTTTCAGTGGCCTTCTACCAAGTTCACATATTAATATAACATTATCTACCAAGTTCACATATTTTGTGGGATTCTGATATTCATGATTTAGTTTTATAGAATATCCTGTACCACGGAGAGATGGGAAGTTTGCATTCATAACTATAATAATTATCTGTTTTGCTAGTTTCTTTCTTTAGTATTTAATACTATGTTATTTGGTCAACTGATACTTCTTTAAGTTTGAGTTAAAAGCAACCTGATTCAGCTAATCTCAGTTGTGTGTCAACTTATTAGGCAATAGTCTGTTTTATAAAGTGCAAGATGCCATGTTTTTGTTGTAAAAAAACATCTTTTAAACCTTTTTCAGTTTGAATGTCTACGAATAATTTCTTTGTATGTTAAATTCACAATGTATTGTAAAGGGATCCATAACTGAGGTACATGCACAGTACATGCACATACACAATGCATGCATAGAAAATAGAAATGCACGCCAAAAATGAAGAAATAGTTTTATTAAATACATGTAGTGACATACCTGAATCTGACACATTTGTGCTTGTAATTAATCATTTCAATCAGTAGAAATAACATGGTAATATTGCTTTGGATCATTTCATCAAACCCAACGTGCCATTTCTTGGTTTACATCAAATACACCATCTTCTATTTTGTCTAGGAAAGGAACTAATTTACTAGATCAGGTTCCTTTACGAACTATTTATCTACAGTATATCAACTTATTTACCAAGACCACTCCTTCAGTCTCTCCTATCTACAAAGAGTTGTAATTTGAGACAACAAAAATACTGATATACAGAAAGCATGTGAGTGCAAATCCAAAACCAAGTTTGGCAACTTGTTTCACTTATATGGACATTGAAGTTAGTACTCAATTTGCATTTTTATGACTTAACTTCTTTGCTGTCAAACTGCGCGGGGACAGTGCAAACAGCATGTAAATTTGAAGTATTTACAGTAGGCACAGGATCTAGGAATATGCCAGCATTATTAGTCACAATTAGATCAATTACTGTTTATGCTAAGCCTTTGAAAGTCAGTGTGGTACAAGGCCTTAATGGATCAACAATGACAAGTTAGCAATTTGTGTTTTTTCAAAAGAAACAGTTCACATGAGCATCAAGGCAGCAGTCTCTAAACCCATGGTGAAACATGCCAACTTAAAGCCTTAATGTCCAGTGTGCTTTTTTATGAAGAAGGAATTGGCTGTAAAGGAATGAATATACACAGTGATCAGTCAGATCTTTTTTTTTTATCCAGAGCAGTTTAATATCTGCAAAATTCTGAGCTACACTTAAGTACCAAAAGTACTATCAATATAAATTATACTGCTACAAAAAAACAAAAACAAAAAATTTAAACGAATAAGTAATTATACACAATCTAAGCAGAAACGAAGCTAAACATATAACAAACCAGTGTACAAAGTACTGTCCTATCAATTCAACAGCCCTTCCAATGACAGCAAAAAGCATAATCTAACTCCAAATATATTAGGATGAGCAGGAAATGCAGCATCTGAAAAACAAAAAAGGCCACAACTTTTGGGCTTGTACTGGGAAGACTAGATGTCACACACCTGTTCCAATTAAAGCAATACTAATAACTAAAGTTGTTGCCTTGAGATGGAATGTGGTGAACATCCTACTACCTTCCAAACATCTCAGCAACTTTGGTTCCAGTGTCTTTTTCCTCAATCAGTAACATTAGACTCTTGGTCATTTACTCCACTCTCCTGAGAAGAAAACCAATCACGCACTTGCTGGTAGCTCATTCTTGACTTCTTGCATAGGGAGTCGAGGTCCTTTTCCTGCAGTACCCCGTTCAAACGACGATATGCTTCCAGTGGTTGGGTATCAGGAGAATCTGTCGGAACACTCGTCCCATTCGCTTGAGATTTTCGTTTGCGGCTACCTGCAACCCGTGGCGTTCCACTGCCGCTATTCCCATTAGACAATCCATTGCTTCCTTGCAGAGTAGCAAGCTCAGCCAGGAATTGTTCACGAACCCCCTGCACCCAGCGCAACTGACCATTCTTAACAGCATATCGTGTGTCTCCAAACCACTGAATAATATCTGCACGGGGTAAGCCTGTGACCTTCACAAGCTCTGTGTAGTCTTCACTCTTTGGCCACTGGCACTGTAAGAAGTGTTGTTTTAGCACATCCAATTGATCCTTGGTCTTCCTTAGCCGTCCGCCGGGAGTGAGGGCAGGAGAGGTGGATGAAGGCGTCCCGGAGGACACACGCGACGGTGTGGACGACTTCTTTGATGTGCTGACGCCATTTGAAACCTGTTTATGGGGTGAGGCTGTTGGCGGCGGGGTGCCAGAGAGGGAGGACGACGGGGAGGATTTCGTTACACATGATGGCTGCTGTGGAACCTCTGGCTCCGTCTTGATCTGAGTCTGACTGATCTTCGTTAACTGTAGGGGTTTCTCGTCCCATTCCTCGCTATCTTCTTTACCAGAATCCTTTTGCCCGTCTGCCGTTTCTAACGCAGATCTTTCCCCAAATGCTTGCAGGCTGTTTGACAGGAACGTCTGAAAGAAATGTGAGTTTATGTCACTGCCAAAGGCTCCCTCTTCCACCTCTTTATCATTTCGCTGTTGACGTGACTTTTGAGAAATGAGTGGAAGAGGCTGAACTTGCTGAGGTTCTTCTTTTCCTTCCACTGTAGTCTGTTGAGAATAGACTTGGGCAGCAGCATGGACTCCTCTGCCTATCCTAAGCTGGTAACGGCTGTCACTAAACCATTTGCGGATGTCGTTGCGACTCAGACTAGTCTCTTCCTGCAAACGTCTCAGTTCTGTCTCCGCGGGCCAGTTCTCTCTCACAAAGCTGCTGCGAAGCACAGCAAGCTGAGCTTTGGACTTTTTATACCGCCCATGTCGTCGTTGTTGTGCAGACGAGTCAGAGAGATCTTGTGACACATCGGCCGCCGTAGTAGCGGGCGTGTCCGCGGGCGTGTCCGCGGGCGGGCGGTAGTTGTACGAGTCCTGGGGGGGTGGAAGAGAAGAGCTGAAGCATGGGAACGTTGATCTGGCCGGCTTGTAGGTTTCCGGTGACTCATATTTTGTTTTTTTCTTTTGGGAGACCAAGGTGGAGAAAGCACCTTCTATTTGAGGAGTGTCCTCATCCTCTGTCATTTCCTCACATAAATTCCTCTTCGTCTGAACATCTTCCTTTGTGTCAGCATAATCGCCAGAGATCTCGGGCACTGCCAGCTTTCGTCGCGTCTCCTCGATCTCCTCAGAAGCCCAGCTGATGCCATATTTAATTCTTTGCACCATAAACCACACCTTAACTTTGTCCAGCGTCAAGGCACACACTCGGGCCAAAGCATTAACCTCGCGGGTCGTTGGGTAGGGAAACAAATTGAAGGCTTGGACCAGCTCTGGGATCGAGTCAAGTTCACGAGTTTGATCCGAGTGCGTCCACACCAATTTCAGTCCCTCAGACACCAGCGGCAGGCACACGACAGAGTTGGGGTTGGTGCTGAAACTCGCAGCGCTGCTTGTGCTACCGTTGGCTGCACTGACAGGTTGGTGCAAATCCTTCGAGGAGCACGGAACGGCGTGCTTTCCTTCACCTTCTGTTTTCGTCACTTCCCCCTCAAAGGGTTCCTTCATGTCCACACCCAGTCCCGTTCTACCGTTACGGTCACTGTATGCTGCCATCTGGGACATCAAAGTCACTCCCTTCTGACCTGGAGAAAGACACAAAAACATCAGATGTCAGTTTTGTTTTGCATAATGGGAATTTAAAAAAATATATATTTTTTTTAAACTAAACACACTGGCTCAAAGGGAATGTAAGAAATAACACTGAAAAGAGCACAATAAGCAATATATGTGGTGTTTGAGAACTTTCTATTCTCAAAGTCAATTATTCGACAGCTGTTTCCCCCTCCCCCTACTTTGCACCCCTCTGAATCTCTCAGCGAAACTGGTCGTATACTCTCTGCCCAGATTGAGGCACCCCTCCCCCCTGGAACCAGAGTGTGGTGACTGACTTTTGTTTTGTGAGAGTGGGGGAGTGGTGTGTCGAGGGCTGGGGTAGGGTGGGGTGGCAGCTTGGGGGAATGGGGGCCATAAGAAATCCATCACAGCCTACTTTCTCACCCCTTCCCACTAGTGCTGGCTTTGTTCCCCTTCAAGTTCTCAAACCTGAAAGACTCAAGTGTGGCCTCCTCAAGAACCAATAGTAATACAAGGGAAACACCTATGTGATAAGGCAATGAGGGTAAATTAGCCATAATTAGACAGGCCAGGCAAGGAGTAGTCACACTCAGAATGTACTTGAACAAAATGTGTTAATAATATGTAAAATATTATGTACAGAAATGAAACTGACAAAGCCAATCTTACTGTGTTGTTTGTAGTTAAATCCAAGTAGCCTACTGGTGGATGAATTAATTATTTAACACATGTTATGCAACAGGTGCCACACTGATGTTTACATTAATATTTATCTTGAGCATCAGTAGCCTGTAGTACATTTAGCATGGACAAACTCCTTGTGTTTTTGTGGGTAACCGAGTCTGTGCCCAATCAATGCCGTATAATATATAATCTGGTCACTACGAGTTGACCAATGACTTGCATATAATTATTTATTTATAATAATTAATTAGCGCCAATAAAATGTTGAACACGGGGCTTCACGCAGAAGCACGGCTGCAGTAAACAGATCACACCACGGCAGCCCGATTAGGTCATTTTGTGCCACGCAAGAAGTGTGCCAGTGGTGTGGGAGAAGATGGGCCAATAATAATAATAATAATATCAGAAAACAACTTCTGGATCATTCTCCCCGCAATCACATATCAATCATCACATCGTTTAGTCTTTCGGATCGAGGCCATAATGAATTCAAAACGGTGAAACAAATCGCCCTTTAGAAGTGAGTCAGTTGAAACAGACCGAGGACCTCCATGGACACCACCAGACCGGAGCAGAGCAGTCCACTCTGGGCTTTAGGGGAGGCGAGCAGCTCCTTTGTGGCGTACTAAACTAAACCGCTCGGACTGCACAGGCGCACTCCGTCCATCGGACACGCTTGAGTGAAACACAAAAATAAACTTACCATACAAAAAAAAAACCAACCCCAAACACCAACACGGGCTTTGTTCACCAGATCATCCGTGTTGAGGAACACCAAAAACAACGGACTTTTGTTTTCTTAAAAAGACCACCGATCCTCGTTTGACTAACTATACTACAAACGAAACAATAACCCGTCCACCCCCCTCCGTCCGTCTGATTGACCCCTCGTCTGTTTATCAAGCTCTCTCTCGACGGGATTTTCTGTTTACGGCACAAAAAGATGCGGCTGCTCAACTAACTTTGTCACCTTTCATGAGTTGAGACGAGAAGTGGATCCGTTTTTTTACGGTGGAAACTCCGTAACGTTCAATCCATTGGATTTCGGGGCTTCTGAACTTGAATCCAGCCGTTTTTACTTTGCCCTCCTCGGTCGATCGGTCGGTCCCACCGTTGTTGCTTTTGTTCTGAAACTGAGAAGTGTCCCCCCTTACACTGTCCGGCCAGACGAGCCGAGGCTACTAGGCGGAGCTGAGGACCAGGAACTCTGGGAAGGCCCCGTGTCCGTGTGCGCCGTGGTGCCGTCCCATCCCAACCAAACACCGGACGACGATTGGAGGAGACCGAAACCAGACAGCAGGTTGCAGATCCGGTCTGGAGCGCGTAACGGTAACGGCCTTGCGTGTCTATCAATGTGTGCGTGCAGATTGCCGGATGGGAGTAGGCGGGCTCTAGAACGGATCTGAGCACCGAATGGTAAATAGAACCAAGGCTTTCCACGGGTGCTGGTTTCTTTCCTTTTTTTTCTCCCCCTTTTTTTGCATAGAAGTGTATATTTGTACGTTTGTAAAATGTTCTGATGAATTGAAAATGGAGGACCCTGATGTAAACAAGTCTTTTTCTGGTTTTATCCTTGTAGCAGTTTTTGTATTGACCTGTACTTTCGTCGAAATGTACCCATTCTACATAGTCATAGGCTAGTCTGTGAATAAACATTTCAATCAATCAATAGATTCAATACTAATAATTGCAGATTGTTTATTGTTTATAAGGATCCCCATTAGCTTTTTCCTTGACAAAAGCCTGGGGTCCGACACAGACTAACATTTAACAAAGGCAATAGGCCTACTTACAAATGTTTACAAACACTAGTAAAATAAAATATAAAATAAGAAATAAAAAACATAGGAGAAATAAGAAACAAAGAAAAACATAGCAAAAATCACTTTCAACAAATTATAAATTTGAATTATTATTTCCCCAGGGTTACTGCAGTATGGTTTACATAAGGTGTTCTTTTAACTTGATTTTAAAGATGAATTTTGTATTTGTATTGGTTATACACTTTGGTAGTGCATTCCAACCTATTACTGCTCTATAGATAATAGAAGATTTAAGAATATTTGTTCTTGGTTTAAGTGCCACCAAAACACCCGAACTGGCTTGTCTACTCATATGGTTATGTTCGTCTCTTACATGTGCTACCTGTTCAAAGAAATACTGTGGTTTTTTTGTCTATTAATACATTTCTGAAAAAAGGTAAGAATACGTGAATGTAATCTATTCTCAACAGTAAGCCATGATAGATTTTTGTGCATTTCTTGTAATTTATGTATGTCTGTTTTTGTAGCCGATGACCAAATGACTGGCAATACTCAAGATGTGATAACACTAGAGCTTGAATTACTGCTTTCCTAGTGTTTAGTGTTATGTAGCTAGAACATTTCCTGGTTACGGCAATACTTCTTCCCATTTTAGTTACTATATTGTCAGATATGCACACAAACTCACACAAAATGCACACAAACTGCACACAAACTCAAGCACTGCATTTTCAATTAAGAATTAATTCAACAAAATGCATTATATTTTGATCTGTGACTTCACAGTGTACTGCATTATACAAAATATGATGAGTAATATAATCCCATGTATGTGACTTAATCTTGAAGTCACATACATATTATATGGAATTAAAAGAGGATCCCAACTTCATACCTAGGCCACAGGAGTCAACATTTAGCCAACAGTCAACAGGAATACATTACCGTACTTCAAACAGGGAATGTATTAATGTCTACAACAACTTTATAATTTGTAATGTAATTGTGACAACAAATTAGTTACACATTAGAGTCAGTAGGAATCTAGCATATTGCCACTTGGGGAAAACACTAAAGTGTTTAAAATCGGCCAGCTGCAAGGGTGAGAACAAACTTTGGCACCCGCAGGAATGAGGGCACAGCATAGGACAGCCAAGAGAGATATGGAACTTGTGTCAGGAGGAATTTCAAGGAGATATAATCACAGACTTCTCTACCTGGTAATGGGAAAAATGACAAAATGTCAGAACAAAGTGAGTGGACACAAGAGTAGGATAAGATCTGAAAAAGCTAAAGACAGATTAAGGTTAGGTACCATCGATGTCTTTTATCCCATAGCGCCTTGCAAGATCACTGGTCATCAGAACTTTCCCCGTCATTGACATGAGATTTTTTTCTTCCAAGTACAGAGAGAGAAACCACACATTAATGACGCCTTGGTCAAATAATATTATTCTTTAATCTCAGCCTATGTAACTGAAGAGAATCTGTACAATAATTGTACCTTTCGCCAGTGCTACAATGCACTTCCCACTCAGCTCTGTGGATTCTCCCATGGCAAACACGTCCTTGATCTGGCGGAAATGGAGGTCGGAACAGAAATTTTAGGTTAACAGAAAATGAGAAAGTTAAATAGCTAAGACTTTAATTATTGTGTAAAATAACTGTCTACAGTACCACATTCGAGGTTGTGTCCTCCTGCATGTATTTAGTAACCATTTCTGTCTGCACTGCCCCAGGCCACAGGCTGACCGAAGCCACTCCTCTCTTTTTCAGTTCAACGGCAGTGTCTGCTGCTAGCCTGTCACACTAAATCAAAACTTTCATCAGTACAAAAACATACATATAACACTGACAATATTTATAGTCAAACAAACAATAAAGTGGAGCATATTTTATCAGTCTTACAAACAATAAAGTGGAGCATATTTTATCAGTCTTACAAACAATAAAGTGGAGCATATTTTATCAAACTAGAGTGCTTGATTACATGAATGCGGGTTTCTATGACCAGATAACTTACTGCAGCTTTACCAACACCATATGGCACATTGAAGAGATACCGCAGGCCCCCCATGGAAGAGATGACAACAATCAAGCCTCGGCCCTGTGCCACCATTAACCGTGAGGCATAAACGGTACAGAAGTAGTGGCCTCTGGCAGTGTAAGAAAGACAATACGTTATTACAGTACTTGCTAATGGTCGGGGGAAAATGATTATTTTTAAGACAATTTACTTTTCACAACCTACCGAGATGGCAGATGGAAAAAGCTATCCCTAGAATGTACAAAGCCATAGAACACAGAAGCAATACTCCACACTGGGAATAATGATTGTTGACAAGTAGCTACTCCGGTTAGACTACACATCAATCTCTTTTCAATATCTTGCCTATCTTTGCTGTACGTCTTGAAATAACAGCACCTGAGTGTACTGTCCTTTACTTGAAAACAATCTGAATAAAGTACCAGATAACAGATAGTGATGAACAGGAAATGACTAACAGTCAGCTGGCTATGAGTCAGTTGATATACAGCCCAGCAAGCACGGTCAGGACCTGGACGAATTAGTGACGTCTTGATTGTGGCCCAATCAAGTCAAACCAAGACTAGTCAGATCTGACCCAGAATATCACCTGATTTCAACCAACATACATTCTGCCCAGTGCCCACTAAGACGGACGTCCCTATAGAATAGAGAGTCCGATCAAGGCCAGATCAACTTAAGTCATATCATAACTAGTCAGATCTGACCCAGAATAAGCTATATTATTTCAAATTGACGTAAAGATCATCCCCATATGGCTGTGATCTGGCCTAGTCCTGAACGTCACCGGAGTCACCGGAGGACATCATAACATCATCATGATGTCATTTGGCTTGCTGGGAGTATTGAGAGAGAAGGCTTGCTGGGAGTATTGAGAGAGAAGTACTACCGTAGTAGACAACCCGCAGAACTCCAGGTTCAAACTAAATCCTTAAAGGTGCAAGGCTCGAAAATACGTTTTTTTCTTCAGTCTCAGAGGTAAATAAAGTAATGTAAAAGGACATATAATGAGTGCTGGCATTTTCTTCATTTCAACTTGCTGGGAGTATGACTAAGCAAAATAAGGCTTACCTGAGACCTGTGTTGTTTATGATATCCCACATGGATGGGTCAGTCTCCCAGAACTTCTTCCCCATATTGTCAAATATAGCCTGAAATAGAACGTAAAATGTAGAACGTAAAACGCATCAAGAAACTCAAGAATCAAGAGGTGTTTACAGAATATGGAGGGGAGAGGATCTTTGGAAACGATTTTCCCAGAAGACGGAAATGGCACAGATCAGTGTTAAAGGACGACGTCACACATTTTCATATCATTTTTCTCATGATAATACAGTACTACCCCCCCCCCCCCCTAGTCGGTCTGGACAGAGGAGGGCTGTGGACAGTTTATAAACCCGCCTACCAGTAACATCATCATTTGGCCTTAATTATTGCATGCTAACTTTCCAGGAATAGAAAGACTGCAGTTTCTGTTAGCTTGCCTTGGATTCCCCATCGATGATGTCACAGGTTTCAGGTTTCTGAAATGTCCACAGCCCACCTCTATAGACAGACAAAAAATAATTTGTACCCCATATGATGAGCATTGGTGAGGACCAACTATGTGTGGAGTTGGCCTTTAATGGTTATTAGGCTACACATATCAATGCAGTCATGGCACTGACCTGCACCCCAGCATAGGCATTGTTAACAAGGATGTCCAGTCTCCCGTTTTGTTCCCGTTTGATCTGTTCGAACAGTTGCTCAATGTCTTCATCCTTTGACGAATCACAGATCACCGGAACACAGTTCCCACCCCGTTCCTGAACCTGATTTGCAAAAATACTATTTTGATTATTTGACAATTGATTATTCAAACTCCAAAATCTTTTGAATGTTAAAAGAAGCATCTTAAATGTGTAGTGTAGATCAAAATTAATCTGTCCATTTAAAAGGCAGATGTGATGTCTACAACCTAACTATTTGATGCTGAAACATCAAAGTCCCCCAACTATTAAAGCTCACCTCTGCTGCTGTTTGTTTGAGAGTCTTCTCCTGGCGGCCAGTGATGTAGACAGTGGCCCCGGCTTCTGACAATTGTAGAGATATCCCCCTGCCAATGCCCCGGGAGGCTCCCGTCACCAAACACACCCAGCCCGAGAGGGACATCTTTACCTGGTACTGAGGACGAAGTTAAAGGGCATGATGAAGGGCACTTTTTTTTTAATGAAAGTTACAGTGAGTTGCAACCACTTGCATTGGTAATGGTTAAATGGCACGCTGGCGCCACCTATTGCTTTTGTCAACTTTAACTGTTTCTTATGACGTAACTGCTGTGTGAAGTAACTGTTTTTACACACAACAGGATTACATATGGATTATATGAGAGGGTGATAGGCGGCGGCCGTCTAACGAATTCCAGTTTAACATGAAATACAGATAGTATGCACTGTAGATTGCACATAACTAAGCAGCAGTGTTACATTGTAAAATTATCTTCAGGGCAAAGTAGGCTACGAAACGTAAACGACATACTTTGTCAACATAATAACAAGACTCAGAAAATACTACATTTTGCTCGACCGAGTTCAACTCAAACATTTCGAATAACCAATTCCGTTAGAAAAGCACACAGGTGGAAATTCTTTACACTGACCTTGGTCTGTCTCTTTACAGGTCCCTTGGCGCAAAGTCCAATGGAACTCTCCTATGAATCGTCAGAGTAGGAATATGTTTGTGATGTTATACTAGTCTAGCCTGTAAAGTTTTCCTGTGCCTGCGGGGCACTAGAGAGCAGCCATGCAGGACCGTAGTATCAATGCCGTTAGTTCAGGTCCGACCACAATGCCGTAAACAGCGCCGTAAAGTAAAGCCCTATCGATCCGAATAGTCTACTCAATGGTCGTAGCCTACCACCAGAGCCGTCTGCACCGTAATTACTCTATAGCTACTATTACTTACTATACTATTACTATTATTATTAAGTCCATATAGGTTCAACATTTTAATAAATACCGCAATGAAATAGATTATTATTAATAATAATAATAATAATAATAATAAAAATAAAACACAAATAAATAAATAGAAAACGCAATGATATAAATAAAAAATACAATTTAATAATACATAAAAATACAATTAAATAAATAAAACATATATTGCATTGTGTTTGTTTGATTGATGTTTGATACATTGCAACGAGGGTGCAGGTCAATACTGTGTTTCTTTTTTTTTAAATTGCGTTTTCTATTTATTTCGTTGTGTTTTTTATTTAATTCATTGTGAATTAAATTTATTTTATTGCAGTATCTATTATTAGCCTAAATTTTGGGACTTCTAATACACGGAATGAGATTAAGCAATATAAAAGTGAGAATTCACATTATGTATTTGGTTGTTTTATTGTACACAAGATGGCGCTATAGGTCCCCCCTAGGCTAGGTGAGTTGCAGGTGGAAAGTTGTATTTCAACCATTGTGAAGAAGTTTCTGGAATTTACTTTATGAATTGTCTTCTTAATATTCCCAAACAGACAAAGTGAAACACAGCCCTCCAAGCCCATATGGATAGGATGCACATCTGGGAACATCTAGTCTAGGCCTACTTGCCACTGCCAGCCCATAGAGTCCTACTTTGAACCCGGACATGTTGAGTACACCAAGGTTTTATGTCAGAAATGTTGAGTATGGGTCCCCAGCATGTAGAAACTACCGGATGCTAACTTGCATAATGTTGAGCAATTTTCATAATTGGCATAAATATGTGACCATACCATACCATTAACAACCTATAGAATGCAAAAAAAAGTCAAAATGTCATCATGCTTTATGTAGCATGTGACATATGTCAATCTAGGGGGTTTTCATGATGCTGATTGCTGAATCCATTCCATGCATTAGTTTTGCACAAAAAAAAGCACTCATTGGGCTAAAAACGGCCATAGCCACGTTTTAGACCAAGAAGTGTTTTTTTATCCACATTAAATAGAAACCAGATAGAAACAAGGCTTTCCACAGGTAGCAATTTATTTATTTTTCCTTTTCTTTGCACATTTGTTTGTAAGTAAAATGTTCTGATGAATTGAAAATGGAGGACCCTGATGTAAACAAGTCTTAGTGCTTTTTCTGGTTTTATCCTTGTAGCAGTTTTTGTATTGACCTGTACTTTCGTTGAAATGTACCCATTCTACATAGACATACTCTGTGAATAGACATTTCAATCAATCGATTCAAAACTAATAATTGCAGATACAAATAGCTCAAAGGATGAAGTTCTTTTTCAGAGCACTTTCAGGCAGCAGGCCTAACAAACCTAATTTCCTAATCAAATGACAGATTTCAATAGCCTTAGGTGATATTTAGACTTTAATTAGAATGAACCGTTATGGCTTGATATTACAGTAAGCACATTAAAGAATAAAGCTTTGTTAATCTGATCCTTGTGACTCTGTCCACACTGTACAGTAGGCCTACAATCAAACTGTATTTTTTACAGCATTAATATATACAGTTGAATACCCATTAAACAAAGCTATGTTCAAAATTGAAGAAATGCACACAAACTCAAGCACTGCATTTTCAATTAAGAAATAATTCAACAAAATTTATTACATTTTTATCTGCGACTTCACAGCATACAAAATATGATAAGTAATATAATCCCTTCACAAATTCATCTTGAAGTCACATACATATATGGAATTAAAAGAGGATCCCAACTTCATACCTAGGCCACAGGAGTCAACATTTAGCCAACAGTCAACAGGAATACATTACCGTACTTCAAACAGGGAATGTATTAATGCCTACACAACTTTATAATGTATAATGTAATTGTGACAACAAATTAGTTACACATTAGAGTCAGTAGGAATCTAGCATATTGCCACTTGGGGAAAACACTAAAGTGTTTAAAATTTGCCAGCTGCAAGGGTGAGAACAAACTTTGGCACCCGCAGGAATGAGGGCACAGCATAGGACAGCCAAGAGAGATATGGAACTTTTGTCAGGAGGAATTTCAAGGAGATAAAATCAACGACTTCTCCACCTGGTAATAGAAAAATGACAAATTGTCAGAACAAAGTGAGTGGACACAAGAGTAGGATAAGATCTTAAAAAGCTAAAGACAGATTAAGGTTAATTACCGTCGATGTCTTTTATCCCATAGCGCCTTGCAAGATCACTGGTCAGCAGAACTTTCCCCGTCATTGACATGAGATTTTTGTCTTCAAAGTACAGAGAGAGAAACCATGCATATTAATGACGCCTTGGTCAAATAATAGTATTCTTTAATCTCAGCCTTAATAACTGAAGAAAATCTGTACAATAATTCTACCTTTCGCCAGTGCTACAATGCACTTCCCACTCAGCTCTGTGGATTCTCCCACAGCAAACAAGTCCTTCATCTGGGGAAAGGGGAGGTCGGAACAGAGATTTAAAGTCAACAGAAAATGAGAAAAATACTTTAGTTATTGTGTAAAAAACTGTCTACAGTACCTTAGGATCCACACCTGTGGGTGTGTCCTCCTGTATGAATTTAGTAACCATTTCTGTCTGCACTGCCCCAGGCCACAGGCTGACCGAAGCCACGCCTCTCTTTTTCAGTTCAACGGCAGTGTCTGCTGCTAGCCTGTCACACTAAATCAAAACATTAAAAACATTCATCAATACAAAAACATACATATAACACTGACAATATTTATAGAGTCTTACAAACAATAAAGTGGAGCATATTTTATCAAACTAGAGTGCTTGATTACATGAATGCGGGTTTCTATGACCAGATAACTTACTGCAGCTTTACCAACACCATATGGCACATTGAAGAGATACCGCAGGCCCCCCATGGAAGAGATGACAACAATCAAGCCTCGGCCCTGTGCCACCATTAACCGTGAGGCATAAACGGTACAGAAGTAGTGGCCTCTGGCAGTGTAAGAAAGACAATACGTTATTACAGTACTTGCTAATGGTCGGGGGATTTTTTTTATTTTTAAGACAATTTACTTTTCACAACCTACCGAAATGGCAGATGGAAAAAGCTATCCCTAGAATGTACAAAGCCATAGAACACAGAAGCAATACTCCACACTGGGAATAATGATGGCTTGTTGACAAGTAGCTACTCCGGTTAGACTACACATCAATCTCTTTTCAATATCTTGCCTATCTTTGCTGTACGTCTTGAAATATTAAACAGCACCTGAGTGTACTGTCCTTTACTTGAAAACAATCTGAATACCATAAACAGATAGTGATGAACAGGAAATGACTAACAGTCAGCTGAGTGAGTCGATGAGTCCGTTTCATATGTATGTATGGCATGTTTGTATGACTAAGCAAAATAAGGCTTACCTGAGTCCTGTGTCGTTTATGATATCCCACATGGATGGGTCAGTCTCCCAGAACTTCTTCCCCATATTGTCAAATATAACCTGAAATAGAACGTAATTATGTGCATCAAGAAATTCAAGAATCAAGAGGGGTTTACAGAATATGGAGCCAGGGCCCAGGGGAGAGGATCTTTGGAAACGATTTTCCCAGAAGACAGAAATGGCACAGATAGTATATCAGTGTTCAAGGACGACGTCACACATTTTCATATAACTTTCTCATGATAATACAGTACCCCCCCCCCCCTCCCTACTCAGTCTGTATCTCAAGAGGAGGGCTGTGGACAGTTTATAAACCCGCCTACCAGTAACATCATCATTTTGTCTTTTCCCCCAAACAAGATTATTATTAAAAAAAAGAACAATGGCATGCTGTTATTGCATGCTAACTTTCCAGGAATAGAAAGCCTGCGGTTTTTATTCGCTTTCCTTGGATTCCCCATCGATGATGTCAGGTTTCAGGTTTCTGAAATGTCCACAGGCCACCTCTATAGACAGACAACAATTGTACCTCATGTGATGAGCATTGGTGAGGACCAACTATGTGTGGAGTTGGCCTTTAATGGTTATTAGGCTACACATATCAATGCAGTCATGGCACTGACCTGCACCCCAGCATAGGCATTGTTAACAAGGATGTCCAGTCTCCCGTTTTGTTCCCGTTTGATCTGTTCGAACAGTTGCTCAATGTCTTCATCCTTTGACGAATCACAGATCACCGGAATACAGTTCCCACCCCGTTCTTTAACCTGATTTGCAAAAATACAATTAGATTATTTGACAATTATCCAAAATCTTTTGAATGTTAAAAGAAGCATCTTAAATGTGTAGATCAAAATTAATCTGTCCATTTAAAAGACAGATGTGATGTCTACAACCTAACTATTTGATGCTGAAACATCAAAGTCCCCCAACTATTAAAGCTCACCTCTGCTGCTGTTTGTTTGAGAGTCTTCTCCTGGCGGCCAGTGATGTAGACAGTGGCCCCGGCTTCTGACAATTGTAGAGATATCCCCCTGCCAATGCCCCGGGAGGCTCCCGTCACCAAACACACCCAGCCCGAAAGGGACATCTTTACCTGGTACTGAGGACGAAGTTAAAGGGTTGAATGAAAGATATAGTAAGATGAGTTGCAACCACTTGCATTGGTAATGGTTAAATGGCACACTGGCGCCACCTATTGCTTTTTATGTAACTGTTGTGTGAAGTAACTGTTTTTACACACTTGATTACATGTGGATTATATGATAGGCCGTCTGGATAATCTAGCCTAAAAAAACAAATTCCAGTTTAACATACAATAAATTACACATAGTATGCCCTGTAGACTGCACATAACTAAGCAGCAGTGTTACATTGTAAAAATATCTTCAGGGCAAAGTACGAAACAAGATAGTCAACATAAGACACAGAAAATACTACATTTTGTTTTGCTCGACTGAGTTCAATTCAAACATTTCGAAATTCGAATAATCAATTCAGATTCTAGTTGTTTTTAGATGAATCGGCATCGGTTCGATTAATCAATCAGACCGATTAATTAATCGGTCCGATTAATCGGTCTGTCTTTACAGATAAACAAGCACAAAGTAACAGCTTGAACAGATCTACAAGCTCACAATATTAAATATAAAAGGTGTAAGAGCCATTATGACCTAATGTTTTCCTGATTGACAATGCCACTGCAGCTTGGTCAATGTCAAGGCCAGCCCAGGTATTTAACCAGACTCCTGATCAGGCACAGGTGTTGCCAATGGCAGAGGCTAACAGTTTTCCACTGTGTTTAGGAGGACTGGTCGCCTGTGTTTGTTACAGTTTCTTTCTTATTATTTTATCTGTAGGCTATGTTGTATAGGAAAATGACTGCAGAAAATAAAGTAAAGTTAAACTCAACGGACATGTTTTGGAGATCAGTTTGTACTGGCACACGTAAGAACTTCCACCTGGCCGTCGGCAACCAGTAGTGCCATTAAGTATAGGACTTTAGGCACTACAAAAGGTATTAAAGTTACATCTGACTTCCCTAAGTCTGCAATTCTTTACACTGACCTGAAATGGTATCTCTTTACAGGTCCCTTGGCGCAATGCAAGTCCAACAGAACTCTCCTATGAATCGTCAGTACTTATTGTGATAGCCTGTAAAGTGTATAGTATGTAGAGTATAGCTATTATGCAGTAAACAGCGCCGTAAAGTAAAGCCCGATCTTTCCGGTGTACCTAGACCTAAGACCAGACCAGACTACCAGAGCCGTCTGCAAGTCCATAGGTCAATATATATATATTTTTTTTTAAATACCACAATGAAAGATGAATAGGCCAATAATAAAAAATAAATAAAACACAAAAAAATAAATAGAAAACGCAATGATATACATAAAATACAATTGAATACATATTTTTATTTGAATGGGTTGGCCACATTTCCACGAAGGTACTCATTTTATTTTCATTTCATTTATTATTAGTCAACATTTTTGGACTTCTACGCCGAAGCAATATAGAAGTGAGAATTCACATGATGTAGGCCTATTTGGTTGTTTTATTGTACTCGAGATTGGTCCCCCCTAGCCTTTTTGATTGAAAAATGTATTAACAGTTTGCAGAATTACAGTACATTTTAAGCACAAACTCAATACAAAGACTGTTAACTGTGAGTGGACGAGCAATTAATCAGTAGCCTAGGGGAGTTGTAGGTGGAAAGTTGTATTTCAACCATTGTGAAGAGGTTTCTGGAATTTACTTTATGAATTCTCTTCTTAATATTCCCAAACAGACCAGGTGAAATAAATGTGCCTACAGCCCTCCAAGCCCATACGGATAGGATGATGAATCTGGGAGCATCATATACCAGATAAGTATGCTTGAGTATTAAGTTCATTTAAACCTAAACTACAAAATAAACAGAGAATGTGTTATTTTCCAGCATATTTCATGGCAAAAATTGAAATAAAACTGCCTTCATATCACTGGTGAGTTCAGGGGGTATTTCTTGTCACTACATTTGTACATGTGAAATATGTCCTCAGTATTTATGCATTTACCCAACCGAACTATTAGAAGAGTGCACTACAGATGTTGTGCCTAGCCTGTCTTCGAAGTGTTTATTTATTCAGGTTAATATAATGAAATGTGCTATTGAAAAGAGATGCCCCTCTACTTAGTCAGGGTTGGTGGATAACAGAGTAGATAAACACAAATTGCAAAAGCAATGCAAAGATAGTCTTTTGAAAAATGTTGTACTTTATTTATTCATCTTCGCATGGATGGTACAAAAGGTTTTCATATGCTCACCAGTTTGTGAAAAAACAATCTTTTAAATACTATCGTGACACTGATCTCAAAGCCATTTTGGTTATATCTTGTGTTTCACACCATTCCAGAAGTTCTGCTTAGTATGTACTAGTAGGGCAGGCTAATGCTATAGTCAATAATACAGCATACCGTTTGAGAAGAATGCAGTCACACAAGGACATTTAATAATATTTAAGTTAGATTTCAGTATTAAACATTGTACAATCATTGTAGAATGAAACTGATAGGGTAGCCACAATTTGCAATACTAGATTTATTTTATATGTGGAATCTAGAGTTCCACCAACAAACATTGACAGCCCATACATCCAAACAGAAAAGTCTGATTGTATTAAACAACATTAAACTCACCAACATTGCACCTGTATTGAAAGCTTAATGATTCTCCAGACATGTTATGAGCTACTTTGTCGATAAATTCAGTGCAGGTGATAATTTTTGTGAAATTCAAGTTTGGAAGCGCTCATTTTCAATAACGTAACCTCCTCATGGGACCCCGACAAAGGCTTATAGCAGAAACGTGTTGGTCCTCCCTTTTTTATGATATTTGCCATGCCATATAATATAATAATTTTCACTTCACTGGACCAGAGTGCCTTGGACCCTCTTTTTTTTAAATCTTTATTCAACGTAACCTCCTGCTTGAAAAAGAGCACTTCTGAACTCCAACACTTGGAAAAATAATCATATGCAAATACTTTCTTGACAGATAGTAGCCCATAACATGTCTATAGTGGAATTTTATGAAACAAACACTTCGCAGATAGAAAGAGAAGTAAGAAACCGATTTCTCTGGGACTTAAAGAGGAGGCTCGTACCAGGAGGAGGCCGCCCGTCTCTCTCTGACACTGCGTCACTCGGCAGCAGGCCTGCGGAGGAACCAGACCTTGGAGTCTGTCCGCAGAGCCTCCGGGAGCTCACTGCTGAAGAAGGTCAAGGCTCACGCCTCCAACTCCAGCTACAGTGAAGATACTTCTGCAGAGACAGAGGATGAACACCAACCAGAGAAACAGTCGGAGGTTGCTGAGTTTCGCTGAGACTGGGCAACCAGAGGTCAGTGGCAGCAGTAACAGATTGACCACCCGGGCCAGTAAGTTTCTCTGCTGCTGGTAGCTCAAGCTTTTCCTAGAGCTGAACTCTGTGTGAGTTTAATACAATCAGATAGGACTTTTCTGTTTGGATGTATGGCCTATCAATGGTTGGTGTATCAACTCTAGATTCAACATGTATAAAAAACGAAATTCCTACAGAAGGATTTTTTTTTTATTCCAAATCATTTTGTTATTGTTGCTATTGCTGCTACAATGTTGAGGAGCCAAAACCTTTTAACAATCTAATCTTCTAGCAATCTTTGTCAGGCACAGAATACACAAAACCTAATCCTGTACATTTGCAGTGGTACAAAACCAATTTACTTCAAGTCTATGCTGTCATGTGACCAGCCCAGTGATCATTAGTCACAATTAAAAGCATTAAAGTTCTGCACCTCATAAAGCTGTATATTGTTGGGTCAGAACCCTGAGGTCAGATCAGTCAGCTTCTAATGAGCCCTTAAACAACAACCATTTAATTTAAATTAATCTGGTATGCATTTGTCTTGAAAGTAATTTAGTTGCTACTACTCGCAACAACTGTGGTTAAGTAACAAGACTTTTTTTTATATATACACATTATAATTTCTGGCTGATAAATACTTTACTTCCAGCTCATCATTTTTGACAGCTGTACATCAATGTCAGTGTAAATTACATTTAAACCCATCTCAGTCCTAATCAAACACAACAAAAAAAGAAACTCATTCACACCACATATCTATCTTTAGGCAGGCCGTGACACTAAAGGTTGCCCATCTGGCAGGTGAATAAAACTTTTGGGCAGGTGGAGCTTGCTTTCGGGTTGCCCGAACGGGCAAGTGGATGTTTGAGAGGAGACAACCATCTATAAACACCTGAACGTGGCCAGCACTGTCTTCTGGTCTATGCAATGTAAAATAAGACCACCGTTTACCTAGAGTCCTAGAATGTGCCATTTTCAATGTTGCTACACTTAAAAATATAAAACAAGTGAACCCATATTCAAAATGTTCCTATCATTTTATAATGGATGATTTACTGTTCGGGCAAGTGGGCATGACCTTTGGGCAAGTAGAACATAACTTGTACTTGCCCGATGGATAAGTGCCTCTGAAACCTTAGTGTCAAGCCCCTGCTTTAGGTATGAATGTGTGTTAACAAATTTGGTCCCTTATCAGTCCCTTCCTGCTGTCCCAGCTACACTCCTATAAAAGTGTGCAACAAAGACTGGGTCCCGCTCCTCTAGAATGTGTAAGAAATTGTTCCTCTCTTCCTCACTCCATGATTCAAACCATTGGGTCCACAGGCGTAGCTGGCATTCAAAGATATTTGGTGGACTGTCCTTGACCTAGACATAGAACATAAAGAGATTGTTATATGATGTTACATACTGATATAAGTCCTTACGGATAACACATTTAGGAATGATTATACCACTTTCACCCTGGCATCCATATTTTGGGCAAGTCATTAGGCCAGGCAAACAAGCTCACAAGTTCACAACACTTGTAGATCAGCAATTATTGGACAAAAACATCGTACATTACAATGAAGTATACAAAAAGAATCACACGTGAAGGGGTGCTCCAAGTCTTATCATCGTACATGGTATAGTATTGCATTGTAATACACCTCTGGAATTGTCTAATTGTCTATTGCTTCATTGTTAATGGGAATTTAATCTGTAGGACCGAAATAGCAAATTTGCTCGTCCTTATGACGCAAATTCTCCATTCATTGTCAATGGGAATTTAATGTGTAGAAGCCATCCTCACTGTTTAGTATGTCTATTTATTATTATTATTATCACAATTGTTGTAGCTACTGCATTGGTTTGATGGGCTATAATTGAATTATTGTTTGGACAACAGGGGCACGCCTCCCCAGGCCTAATTGCTTGACAGATGGTATAAGTAGGCCTGGGTGATTGGGGAGCGGCATGCACCTGGTGGACAAACTGTTTTTACCCGACAGACAGAACAGAGATCATGCCATAACAAGGAAGAGAAGATGTACCCGTTTGTAATGTATCATTCACTGCACTATGGAAAGTAAATGCAAACCAAAAAGACATTGAACCTGTGGACAATCTGTTTCTTATGTCTGCGTACATCCTTAATCCCTGAGTGCATCAGTGGGCTATGGTAGAAATGTTTGGAACCAACAAAATGGCCACAACATAATGTTTGCGTTAGGACAAAAATGAACACTATCAAAAAGGGGTTTAGGTGGTTAGATGCATCGTGGAATGTGAGATGTACCTACCTGTAGAGTGTTGAGCGACTCCAGCAAGGTACACACTTTACCAGGCACGGCTTTGCCTAACAGGTCCTGCAGGAATCGTTCCCTCTGGCTTGCACTCCAACCCAGGAACCAGCTCAGTACGCACCGCTGCTCCTGAAGAGTTACATACGACACAACGGGCAGAGGGTGTCTACCCCCTGCATTCAGAGATGTGCATGACAGGTTCTCAAGCCTAGGAGGCACTGAAGCCTGTGGGGCTGGTGGAAAGTCCTCCAAACCGGGCGAGGAGCAGTTGAACCAGACATGCGGTGCATCGGCTGTTTCTCCTAGGTCTGGACCTCCAACGTTGGAGTAGGGTGTAGCAGACAGATATGCCATTGGGTTTGGCATCATGTCTGCAGGCTGCTGGTGTTGGTTAGAGCCTTGATTGACGCCGACATGACAGAACCACGACATCTTTGGGGAAATATATACAATTTTCATTTAGAAAGCAGGGTAAATGAACTATTATATCCAACAATCCTAGCTATAGTTATGTTATGTAGTAGAGTATACCGAAGTTGGTAACAACATTAATCCGAGGGGCTAGCTACAGCAAAGATATTTCTGATCTAGCAGAGCTATGCTTCCTTATACCCGGCTCGGGTGAGGTAAGGTTCCAAACGGGGCTAGAAGTTAGATATGGATACTGGCTAGGCTGAACTTCAGAGTTCAGACATCCAATTTTAAATTCAGAATATCAACTTTTAGTACATATATAAATAAACGTCGTCAGTCGTCCCCACCTTTCTTGAATGCCAGTCACCTAATTGTCGGCATTTTTTCCTCCTACTGTGTCGCTGATGTAGGCATGTAGCTAGCCCGTTTGGTTTCTAAGTTTTATCTCCACAAACAGGAAGTGGCCGTGTGTTTTGTTGAGTGGGGAAATCACGCCTGCGCACCGCACACAATAAGTGCGCAAGCCTCGCGAGGCTTGATAATTGAACTTTGAAAATAAAGTTCTATTATACATATTATTCATAACATCATATGGTTTGCGAGTTTGCTTGTTTATTCTGTGCATTGTATGATCAAGAACAGATTTACAGCCCAGCTAGAAAGAATGGCAGTGTTGTTATAATGTCACAGCCAAGTAGTAGCCTTGGATCAAGACAATCGTAATACATGTATAATAATAGACTGACTTATGCAAATGTCCTCTTGATCCAAGCCAATGGATTGGATGATAGCCTTGGCTACCATTCCAGAAAGAACAAGTATAGTAGCCTACAAGACAACATTCCAGAATTACTCTACAATAGGCCGCCTTCATGGTGAATTGAAAATGGAGGACCCTTATGTAAACAAGTCTTGTTTTTTCATCCTCGTAGCTCGATCAGTTTTTTTGCTTTCGTTTGAAATGTACCCATTCTTCAAACTGTGAATAAAAATGTCAATCAATCAATCATTGTTGCGTTGACGCCAATTGTGACAGCTCTTCTCGGCGCACGCCACCGTCATAGGCTACGGCGTCGGAGAGAAGCTACACCAGTGGTTGTCAAACTTCTCAAACGTTTTCATGTCGCGGACCCCTACATTAATTAAACTATTATCTGGGATTGGGAACCCCCTCAATGACCCCTGGGGGGGGACCCCACTTAGAGAACAGTGTTTCCCAAACTTTTTCATGTCAAGGACCCCCAAATTGGCATTCCCGCGGACTTTGAAAAGATATGCCAGGGACCCTTCCGTAAGAGAATATTTTTACGGCTCTAGCAGTGATTCTCAACCTGTTTAATTTCAAATACCCCCAGTTTGACATGCATTATAGTCCACCCCCCGTTTAATGGAATTTCTATCTCTGGGACCCTCAATTTATAGTGGAAAATCAATGTTAATTTAACTCTGAGACTGAACAAAGGTTACATTTGTACAGCTCCCCCAACGCCGGTGTTGCATCCTGGTTATGAAAAAGGGAGGCTATATTCAGTTTTACAGTTTCGGCACATTGCAACTAAAAAAGGCGGATGTCAAGCCGGTGGCCATGAAAGCATGCAACAGTTTGTAAAAGCATGCAATATGTTCAAAGTCATGCACATACAAAAATAATAACTTTAATTAACTCAGACATCTGACCTGGGCTGGGGGAGGACACGAGTTGCTGTTGTTGACTTCCGCGTGGTCCTCTTGGTCTGCACAGAACACAGTACAACTTTAATCTACAATGGACGGCATTGTGTGGGTGCCTGTCAAAAAACACAATTACTAGGAGGTGGTTTACGCGTCAAGTCTCTCTCACCATCAGATTCGTCAACGGCTTCTTCCCGGGCCTCTCTCTCCAGGCGCTGTCTCAGCAGCTCCTGTTGTCTGGCCAGATACGGCTTGATGAAGCTGTTCTGACTCATCTCCTCGCCAATCTAAAAATGCAGAGACAAAACACTGAAAACAAGCCATCAGGAGGACGTCACAGAAGATGCCACAAGGTGGTGTTAGGCTGAACTTCAGAGTTCAGACATCCAATTTTAAATTCAGAATATCAACTTTTTAGTACATATATAAATAAACGTCGTCAGTCGTCCCCACCTTTCTTGAATGCCAGTCACCTAATTGTCGGCATTTTTTCCTCCTACTGTGTGGCTGATGTAGGCATGTAGCTAGCCCGTTTGGTTTCTAAGCTTTATCTCCACAAACAGGAAGTGGCCGTGTGTTTTGTTGAGTGGGGAAATCACGCCTGCGCACCGCACACAATAAGTGCGCAAGCCTCGCGAGGCTTGATAATTGAACTTTGAAAATAAAGTTCTATTATACATATTATTCATAAACATCATATGGTTTGCGAGTTTGCTTGTTTATTCTGTGCATTGTATGATCAAGAACAGATTTACAGCCCAGCTAGAAAGAATGGCAGTGCTGTTATAATGTCACAGCCAAGTAGTAGCCTTGGATCAAGACAATCGTAATAGATGTATAATAATAGACTGACTTATGCAAATGTACTCTTGATCCAAGCCAATGGATGGTAGCCTTGGCTACCATTCCAGAAAGAACAAGTATAGTAGCCTACAAGACAACATTCCAGAATTACTCTACAATAGGCCGCCTTCATGGTGAATTGAAAATGGAGGACCCTTATGTAAACAAGTCTTGTTTTTTCATCCTCGTAGCTCGATCAGTTTTTTTTTGCTTTCGTTTGAAATGTACCCATTCTACAAACTGTGAATAAAAATGTCAATCAATCAATCATTGTTGCGTTGACGCCAATTGTGACGGCTCTTCTCGGCGCACGCCACCGTCGTAGGCTACGGCGTCGGAGAGAAGCTACACCAGTGGTTCTCAAACGTTTTCATGTCGCGGACCCCTACATTAATTAAACTATTATCTGGGATTGGGAACCCCCTCAATGACCCCTGGGGGGGGGGGACCCCACTTTGAGAACAGTGTTTCCCAAACTTTTTCATGTCAAGGACCCCCAAATTGCCATTCCCGCGGACTTTGAAAAGATATGCCAGGGACCCTTCCGTAAGAGAATATTTTTACGGCTCTATACTGCAGTGATTCTCAACCTGTTTAATTTCAAAGACCCCCAGTTTGACATGCATTATAGTCCACCCCCCGTTTAATGGAATTTCTATCTCTGGGACCCTCAATGTTAATTTAACTCTGAGACTGAACAAAGGTTACGTAAACTCTCAGCGTTGCAGACCCATATGGGTCCATGTGGTTCCAAAATATAATTTAGCTGGAGACCCATATGGGTCCATGTGGTTCCAAAATATAATTTAGCTGGAGACCCCCTGCAACCCTCTCAAGGACCCCTGGGGGTCCCCGGACCCCACTTTGAGAACCACTGAGCTACACTACACAGTCAGCCGGGCTGCTGGTGACGTCCGTGAAGGGGGAAGGCTGCTCGCTATACTGTCGTCGGGGAAGGGAACGAACTGAACTGACTGAGGAAGAGGGAAAATGGCGGACCTCGAAGACGTAACGCTGGACGGGAGACCGCTCCAGTCTCTTCGGGTGGCGGACCTCAAAGCCGCCCTGGAGGAGCGAGGGCTCCCGAAAAGCGGACAGAAAAATGCGCTCATCAAGAGACTCAAAGGGGTGAGTTGTTATTACGCCTGGGCGGTGGTGTGTGTGTGTGTGCGGGGGGGCTCGCATCCTCCGCGGACTGGTTGCTGGACTCGGAACTGAAGGCCGACAAACTGCCTACTGTTAGCAGTTAGCAGCTAACGTTAGCGCTAGTTGGCTAGGTAGCACGGAGCTCGGCGTGCAGTGTTATTCCTTACGCTGAACTTTTACACGATGTTCCCGGCCGTCGTGTAACGTTACATCAGCAGCACCGAAAACATGCGTTGAATTAAACTACCAACCAAAGCATTTATTGGTGGCAAATGATGCTAACATGTAGAAGGCTAACTTGGCTAACGATGTGTGTGTGTTTGAGTTGTGGCCTCAGTGGTTGGCTTGCTGCTGTGTGTGTGTGTGTGTGTGTGTGTGTGTGTGTGTGTGTGTTTTGAACTCCACGCATTGTTGAATGTTGATGGGGGGATGTTGGCCAATTTGGGAATGGGAAACTAGCTTGTTGGCTAGCACAGTAACTTGCAGTAACTTAAAGTTGACTTTTATGCGCCGCCTAATTGATTGAACCCATATGCTATTACTGTTACAAATTACTATTCTTTTACAATTTTAGGGAGCCTGCGAACGTTAAAAATTGCGTTGCTCAAGTTGTGCGCCTGGTGTAAATGTTTACATTGCGTGGTCTCCTAGCTGGTGGTGACTTGTTGGCCCATTGTCCTCCTTAGTACTTGGTTTTGAAGTTGAATGCAATGAATGAATCCCTAATGGAACCCATTAGGCATAGCTTTCATGGTTTTAACACCACGCATTTGCCCTCTTTCAGCAACCACTGTTTTTAATATGCATACATTATATAAAATGGGAATTGCGCTCAAATACATTCTCAATCAATAAGCGGGTCTTAAAACAACCATGTTTTTAATTGATTGATTGAAATATTTATTAACAGTTTGCAGAATTACAGTACATTTCAAGCACAAACTCAATACAAAGACTTAACTGTGAGTGGACATTACACTTGTTTACAAGAGGGTCCACCTTGTTCAATTCATCAAAACATTTAGAGACGTACAAATAGACACTTCTATATAGTCAAAGAACAGAACGGGAATTCATCATAAAAGTGTAACCGTATGGACTTAAAAGTTTGTTATGCAAGAAATATATTTTCCCGTAATTGTAGCGCTCTCCAGCCATTTGAGTATTTGTCAGTTATTTACATTGTGTTAACCAAGTATAATATCTTGTGTCAATAACAGGCGCTCATGCTGGAGAACCTACAGCGAACGTCCACCCCCCATTCTGGACTGCAGCCCAACTCTCAGGTAATGTGCCACTGTCTGAAAACACCACCTTGTGGCATCTTCTGTGACGTCCTCCTGGTGGCTTGTTTTCAGTGTTTTGTCTCTGCATTTTTAGATTGGCGAGGAGATGAGTCAGAACAGCTTCATCAAGCAGTATCTGGCCAAACAACAGGAGCTGCTGAGACAGCGCCTGGAGAGAGAGGCCCGGGAAGAAACCATCGACGAATCTGATGGTGAGAGAGACTTGACGCGTAAACCACCTCCTAGTAATTGTGTTTTTTGACACGCACCCACACAATGCCGTCCATTGTAGATTAAAGTTGTACTGTGTTTTGTGCAGACCAAGAGGACCACGCGGAAGTCAACAACAGTAACTCGTGTCCTCCCCCAGCCCAGGTCAGATGTCTGAGTTAATTAAAGTTATTATTTTTGTATGTGCATGACTTTGAACATATTGCATGCTTTTACAAACTGTTGCATGCTTTCATGGCCACCGGCTTGACATCCACCTTTTTTAGTTGCAATGTGCCGAAACTGTAAAACTGAATCTAGCCTCCCCTTTTCATAACCAGGATGCAACACCGGCGTTGGGAGACTCGCATAAGCCATTCGCCCCCTCTGATGGAGAAGGCCTGGCTGGCCCAGCTAACGCGAGAGACGGGAACGGAGGCATGTCTAGTCCCCACGCTTCTGCCCCAGGATCCTTGACCATGCGTGTCGCTGGTGGTGAGCATAGACCGGAGAGGTTCCCCACATCTAGCCAAGGCCCGGCCGATAGTGACGAGGAGGAGAGCGACGAGGGCGACGAGGATGGAGAGGACGATGACTGGGACAGCAATGCTAGGAGGAGGAACCTCGGAGAGCCGGCCAGAGGACCCGCGGCTAGAGAGCGGTCCGGAGACTCCCGTCAGCCCGCCCAGCATCTCCCGCCCCTCTTGTCTCCGCAACTTCGCCAACCCACGCCCCCGCCTTCCCCTCCCCCAGAGTTATCATTTCCCCTTCCCGACACCCCCAAACAAAGCCCCCCTAGTCCAGACGTGCCCCCGGCGAGGCAGCGTGCGTCCAGCACCTCCAGCTCTGGTTCCTCCAGCAGTGGCAGCCGCAGCAGCAGCCCGGAGCCGCAGAGGAGCGGGCACGCCGAGCGCAAACCTGGCCCGCTGACACTTCTGGCTCGCAAGATGGAGTCTGAGGGGGCTTTCTCAGGAGTTGGGTGGCACAACCGTGATGGACAGTTAGAAAGGCAGGACGGCAATTCTGCTGCTGCAGTGTATCCTGGCAGGTCACATAACGAAGGCATCATCTCTGCCATCACCCACACAGCCAACACTTCCACCAGCAGCGCACAGTTCCCCATGATTCCAGGCACCAACCAAGGCGTCATGGGTGCCCATCTTCCCCACAGTAGTCAAGTACCTGTGAGTGTGCTCAGGACCACCGCAGAAGAAGAGAGGGAGCTTCAGTTAGAAAAAGAAAGGGCCCTTGAGCAAGAGAGACTTAGAGCCCTAGAGCTGGAAAGACAAGAGAGACAGCGCATGCTGGAGCAAGAGCGAGCCATGGCAGAGGAGCGAGAAAGGGCCCTTGCGCGGGAAACTGAGGAGAGAGAGAGGGCCTTGGAACAACAGCGTTTAGAGAGAGAGAGAGCTCTGGAGAGAGAGCAGCGAGAGAGGTTGGAGAGAGAGCAGCGCGAGAGGGAGGAGTGGGAACGAGCTGTGGCCAAAGAGCGAGAACAAGCTCTGGCAAGCGAGAGGGCATTTGAGGCGGAGAGGCAAAGATCCCTGCAAAGGGAAAGAGAGGAACAGGAAAGGGTTTTACAGCGAGAAAGGGAAGAAAAGCAGAGGGCTCTGGAGCAAGAGAGAGCCAAGGCTTTAGAGTGGGAGAGGCTGAAGAGAGAGAAGGCTCTGGAGCAAGAAAGGCTAGAACGAGAGAGAGAGGAGAGGGAGAGGATGGAGAGAGAGAAGGCTCTGGAGCAAGAAAGGCTGATACGAGAGGAGAGGGAGAGGGAGAAGGCTCTAGAGCAAGAAAGGCTGATACGAGAGAGAGAGAAGATGGAGAGAGAGATGGCTCTAGAGCGAGAAAGGCTGGAACGAGAGAGGGAGAGGATGGAGAGAGAGAAGGCTCTAGAGCAAGAAAGGCTGGAACGAGAGAGAGTGGAGAGGGAGAGGATGGAGAGAGAGAAGGCTCTAGAGCTAGAAAGGCTGGAACGAGAAAGAGCCTTGGCGCGAGAGAGAGATGAGAGGATGGCGAGAGAGAAGGCTCTAGAGCAAGAAAGGGAGAGAGTGGAGAGAGAGAAGGCTCTAGAGCAAGAAAGGCTAGAGAGGCTGGAGAGAGAGAAGGCCCTGGAGAAGGCTTTAGAGCAGCAGAGGTTGGAGAGGGAGAGATTGGAGATGGAGGCGGCCTTGGAGAAGGAGAGGATAGAGAGGGTGAGATTGGAGCGGGAGAAGGCCATAGAGCAGCAGAGGTTGGAGAGGGAGGCGGCCTTGGAGAAGGAGAGGATGGAGAGATTAGAGCGAGAAAAGGCCTTGGAGCAGGAGAGGATAGACAGGATGGAGAGACAGAAGGCCTTAGAGCATGAGAGGGAGAGATTGGAGAGAGAGAAGGCCTTGGAGAGGTTAGAGAGGGAGAGATTGGAGAGAGAGGCAGCCTTGGAGAAGGGGAGGATGGAGAAAGAGAAGGCCTTGGAGCTGGAGAAAGAGAAGGCCCTGGAGCAAGAAAAGTTGGAGAGAGAGAAGGCCTTACAGCGTGAGAGCATAGAGAGAGAGAAAGCCGATCAGGAAAGGTTGGCAAGAGATAAAGAGGTGGCTTTGGAGCAGGAAAGGAAGGAGAGGAAAGAAAAGGCATTGGAGCAAGAGAGGCTAGAGAGGGACCGAGCCTTGGAGAACGAGAAGCAGGAGAGGACAAAAGCTCTTGAGCGTGAGCGGTTGGAGAAGGAGAAAGCCTTAGAGCAGGAACAAGTTGCGCAGAGAGACCAGGAGGCGAGGGCCTTGGAGCTGGAGAAAGAGAAAGCTAAGCTGGCTGAGAGAGAGAGGGAGAGTCACCTCCCTCTGTCGAAGCGTGGCCGTGACCTTACCCCTCTCCCCGCTGTGCCCCCTGGTCTCGTCACCGGGCCTGGTAGTAAGCCGGCGTTGGAGGCGGGTGAACAGGAGGGCAGGGAGCCCCACGTCCAAGCAGGGGCGACTGTGTCACCGTCTCAAGCCACGCCTCTGCCTCAGTCCTCGTTCAAGAAGTTCCGGTTCATAAGGGACACCCCACTGTTATCCCCAGGCAACCCCATGGTCATCAAGCGGCCCCGCACCTTCTCTGATAGCCCCCAGCCTCAGGCCTTACCCCTCGCTCCCCCCACCAAAATCGTGACCGCTGACCGTATACAGGAAGGGCCCTCAGCTTCCGAACAGGAAGCCCCGCAGGTGCACACTCAAGTAGGCATTTCCGGGACACCTGGTGCCAGACCCGAGAAGGAAAGCTCTGTCGTTACTACGCTGGTCCAGAGTCCCCAAGAGGAAAGGGCCACGAGCCTGGCAGCAGGTGCAAACGCTAAAGCAGATTCGAGGGAGGCGGAGCAACAGGAAACAAAAAAAGCGAAAGAGGTGGATGAAGGAACTGCCCCCTCAAGCCCGACGGGGGCTGCGTTGCAGAGAGGAAGAGATGAAAAGAAGCCAGAGAAACGAGGCAGACAAAGGTCCTCTTCAAGCAATTCATCCTCCTCCGACTCGGATTCTGGGTCTTCTTCATCTCATTCGTCTGGCTCATCCTCGTCATCCCATGACAAAAAGGGCTCTGCCACCAATAATAGAAAGGTGAGTTGTCTACATATCACCTATATCCTTTTGACAAAACTACGCGAGGAGTTGATGATTTTAAAGTTCCTGACACCACTTTAAAATGTCCCACGTATTCCCATTTAGCTCCCTAAATGGTGGTGCTGCTAGCCCAAACAAGTAATCTAATCATGCCAGTCTTACAGCAGTGTATTAAATGAGAGGGCGTACATTTGTAAATTGTCATTATTAACACGTTTCTTTAACGATGCATTTGACGAATATACATTTTTAATATGCTTTTGTATTTGCACCCTCCTCGCACACAGGCAGAGAAAATGAAGAGCGATCCCTCGTCTCAGGACAAGGTGAAGGTGAAGGAGGCACAGGTCGAGGACGCAACGGCAACACCTCGTGCCTCCCTCCACAAAAGAGGAGTGTCGGTAGAAGAGCCCAGCAAGGTCAGTGTCACTTTAATTCAGCACACTTCATTGGGCAGTCAGGCCTGCGTGATGCATCCATCGTGGTTTGTGACCTGACCTTTCTTTAGAAGTGTTCACTTTGATTAAAATTATTATGAAGTCATGCTAGGCAGAGACATCGTCATGGGGGGTTTGTGCCTCACTGAGTTGTGTTGACGTGCCACTCTCCATGGCTGGAAATGATCAGGTCATGGCTAGAATTTGAAGCACTGCGATTACAGCAACAACAACCTGGGTTTCTCCCATACCCATTCTGTCGCTTGTGAAAATGTCCCATAACCATTGAAGTTGTTACTTGATTCTTGACATGGCCAGACAGATCACTGCATAGGTATTGGTCTGGAATCTCTATGGAACCTGCATTTCCAAGGGGATTAAAACAAAATGTACCCGGTGATAAACCAGCCCCATATTTGCATACTGGGCCCTAATCAGTCCCTCACTACTTCGGAGGGAGTGAAATCCAATCGCAACGGCTTCTTTTTTTTTTGCAATGGCAGATTTGTGTGTTTGCACGACCAACTAAATTGAAACATTTGACAAAACTGACAAATAAATCTGAATAATGTTTTAAATGACCCTCATTAAGATTACTTTTGACGTTTCTCACTACCATGCTGAACTTTTCCCAACCACCAGAAGCCGCTCGTTGGAGTTCCTGCAGAAGAAAAGACACCACAACGGGCAGCAGACGGTGAAGCAGAAGAGGGAAAGAACCGAGACAAGCCAAGGTGTGGTTTTCACTGCTCTCGTGTTCATTATGAAACACGCTACAGGGGCTGGGCAGTGCCTGGAGTCAATTAACAATCTTGCATACATGTTTTCTTTATTATAACGTATTGTTTTTTTAAAGCTACAATCCGTAATTTAACCAATCTGTATGGTAGAGCATGTTAATATAATATAAAAATGCAAATATAATTAAACGCAACGGATCTGCAGTGGTTGGAGGCAAAGGAAGATGGAACAGGTGCAGTACTTAGTTTAGACAGTACTTAGTTTAGACTAGTCATTGGTTAGACCAGTCATTAGTCCTACATCTACAAGCTATCTCAAACCCTCAACCCTAACCCTAACCTCCCACGGGGCAGCACACCTAAACCTAACCTTGTGTCTAACCAATGACTAGTCTAAACTAAGTATGCACCCCGATGGAACAAAAGATCAGACATCTATGACATTTTCTTGTCCAGAAATTCCTGCTGGCAGATCTGTGTCACTGGGAGGCAAACCACCCTGGAAGTGTGAATGCATTTGGCTACAGTCAATGAGAGCCAGGTGGACCAGCGTATGAATAGACTCTTATTTCTGAATGATTGAGACCAGCCTCAATTAAATTATAGTGAGCCCATTTGAAAACGAGTCATCAGTAACTTTCAGTAAACATCAGTACATTTCAAACGGTTCCATTCCTTGGTTCTATCTTCCTTGGTTGGAAGTGGTCGCCTTACTCTTGCATTGATAAATGTCGCGTGGGTCAGGACTCAGGAGACACCGTGACGTGTTGGTGAAGTTACTTGAAGCCGACCGAAGTGCACCGGATTGTGTACATTATGTGCCACCATCTTTATTGTATTTTGAATATTGTTCAAATGACCTCCATCTGGGGAGCGAGACAACAGACATTGACACCTTTAAATACATATTTATAAATATACATTTATATTCTATGTATAAATAAATTCACCATTAGAAGTCTGCATTGATAGATATATGACTAGCTGTCTGTGTGGGTCGTCCTGTGTCTCGGTTTGTAGTCTGATGGGGCTCAAACATTGCCCATATTTGGAGAGGAGACATCAGTCACATGTCAGCGAAACACAACTAATGTCACACCATTTCCACATGAATTGGAGATCCACACTGTTCCCATGGCGATCCTGAGATCCACATCATTGCATTTATTTTATTCAAACCTGAGGTTGGCCCATATCATGTGACCGAACTGACTGTGAGAAATGACAGTCAACATGTGATTATTACTGAAAATAATGCATAAGAATAATAAGTAGCATGATATATATATATATAGGTGTGTGTGTGTGTATGGAATCAAACTCAACAAAAATCCATGGATGCTATATAGCCTCAGAGGATCATTCCAAAAGACAAGCATAGCATTGTTTTATCTGGTATTCTGGTCCCATTGTTGTTCTGAGCCATGTGTGTGTGAGATGTGTTACAGGGCGTCTGGATTATGGATTAAGTTACGCAGTCGACCAAAGCACCACGTTGGGCCATTGAACACGTTCTGTTGGCTCGCTGGGGATAAACGCATTCATTCCCTGAGACATGAATATGACTGAAGGCAGAAAGCAGTTATTTCTTTTGCGATCTATAAGCGTATATTATCCTGACTGTTCATATATAGCAGCTGTGATATTGCAGTCAGTGATATCGTGAAAATTGACTATTTGCATGTGATTTGCCTGTGGTACACGGTAAGAAAGGATGTACATGAGTTTACTGTGAAACCACCTTGGCTTTGTAACACTACACAACTCATTTATTCTATAGTACACTTAGTTTAATGTTAGCCCTTTGTGTATGAAGAACTGATTTATATATATATATATGTGAAATGATAGAAATCCTTGAATGCAGTATGAGAAATTGAGAATATCAGGTGTTGGATTTCTTGTCAGGCATGTTTTAAGACTGCCTCGTAGCCAGCGTTGTTGTGAGGATGCGCATCCTCTTTTTTTTTTTTAATGCCTCACATTTCTCCTTCGCAGCAACATGGCTGTGCAGCCTGGATGACTTTAATGGGTCGATAACAGGATTTTGTTGCATCCGGAGGCGCATTAATAACCGAGGTTATTACACTCTGTAGCTTGACGTTGTCCATTCCAGGTTTGGTTGACAACCGATACAGACAGGAATGCTTTCAGAGCCGACTAGAATTTAATGAGAGGGAAGGTAGGAGGAGAGCGGGAGCGCTTCTTCCGACGCAAAGGCTTTTTTCCCCCCTTGTATAGTAGGAGAGCCAGATGGTTTTAGCTTTTCGCCCATCTGACACTAATGGAGTGAATTGATGTATTGTGGATTTCTATAGCGCGACGTGGGCTGGGGTGGGAGGGCATCCATTCATCCGTCCGTCAGCTTGTGTGCTCACGGTGTGTCCTTTTTGAACGGATCAGGTCCATGGACCTGAAGCAGCTCCTGTGCATTTCTCATTTTCTGTCATGCTTCATGTTTTGTGCCGCCGTACGATGGTGTCTTTGCGCTGAAAGTAATAGATCTCAAGCTCGTCATCACATCACATTGTGAGCTTTTATATTAGATGGCCATAGTACCTTCATGTAGACATGGGACACCGTCGTGTGATCAAAGTAGAAAAAATCGGATTGGGAGAACGAGTACAAGACTCGCATAGCAAGAGCTTAATTAAGTAATGTTATTAGGAGGGGGGCCCAAGCTGTTGATGGTCATTAAAGATTTATCTGCTAAGTTTAGAAGTGTTGCGGTGGATCGTTTTTATTTATTTGAAACTAAATTATGAAATGGTTTTCCCCTTTCCATCCCATTTCCAAATGCCCCTTCTTCCTCCTCTTGTGTACATTTCACACTATTCATTCAGGGAGGTGAGGGAGACTGCCATGACAGAGCCTGAAAAGGTTCCAGAGACCAGCGACGAGGTAAGGCTGAACTCAACAAGTCTCAGGTTTGTTAAAAAGTGACTGGCTTGAAGGACTGAGAAGATGCACCCAACGATTCAATACTTATTTTCTTATTTTCATTCACAGCTCTTAGTTGAAACTGAGTTATATAGTGTGCCTTTTTTTTTTTAAAGTTTGAGTAGACTTGAAACTACTTGAGAAAATGTAGTACTTTTAGACTTTGCTTGCCTTAAACGGCACAACTAGTCCGGCAGGTTTTGTAACATGAAAAGAAGGAAAGGAAGCGAGCAGGTTTTGTAACATATCAATTACTTTTCTTAAACCATTTTGGGCGGAAACCCTACAAGCTCATAGCGCACCACTGAGTGGCGCGCTATGAATTTGTAAGTCTGCTATGTTTGAAAATTTGTTAAAATGTGCCTCAAATCTTTCAGAAAATTGACATGATTTAGAAAACATTTTTTTAAATTTCGACGTCAGGCCTGAATGGGTTAGAATGTATGTTTATGTAGATTTCGATTTCTTTTTTTTAATTTTAATTTTTTAAGAAAATCAAAACCCATGCTGGCACACTGTCTTATGGCAGGAAGCGCCGTTGGGCATAAATTCTCTTATTGTGGCTGATGTTTAAAACCCAATTGATTGCTCTGTTATAAAGGTGCTCTTGCCTCTTCCATTGCCCCTAATGGTACCTGCATACTACCTCTGCCACCTGTTCTCCACCTGGTCCACTGACCCCCAGAGCCCTGGGTTGACCACAGATCTGACCACAGATAGGCCCCTGGGTCTGCAGCGCTGCAAAGGGACAGCCCTGGCAACAACAAAGGCCCTGTTGTCACGGAGATGGCTCACAGAAGCTACTGATTGGACTAAAAGCTTGAGCGAAGGCTTCGGCTAAAGTTTATGAGGAGCTACTTGTTTCCTCCTGGCCAAAACCCACTACCACGCTCCATCACTAGGTGTGATGGAGAAGAGATGACCCAGTCCACACATGGACCACCAGCAAAGACAATCCTATTGACAATTTCTATTGGTGGGTTTTTACGTAGTTGACGCAGCAGCATATGGACATTATCCTCCACACAACAAAGTTACAGAAGAGTGTGTTTTATTGGACCTTTTGCTGATCTGTCTGGACTGTGATTGGCTTTTGAAAGGACACTTGGGTTTTTTATTTTTAATATTTTCCACAGTGGGAACTAAGTGACTCTCTGGAGACGGTGTCCCTGTTTGGATACGTTTGAAGAGCCGATAATATCGTTCTGATTTTTCAATCGCCCCAAGCCTTTGCCTGTGCTTTGCCAAATGTTATATTGGCTGCAAAGGGCACTTGGCAATTGGGTCCCTTTCTACCAGTAGATTTTTACTACTTGTGTGAACATTATGACCTTCCTGACCACAAAATGAAACTGGACACCGATACAGAAATCCCTGGATTTCTTCGTGAAATAACTGCTAGAAAACCTTTTTAAGATCGCTGTTTAATTGGACTTGACAAGTTTGACAACAAGAAAATGCACAAAGAAGCATACGCTTCTTCTGAAAGGACTAAAAGCCTAAGATCCATGGACTTCTTGCTTTGGCCAAAAGCATTTGGCCAAAGCCTCCGTCCAAAGAACTATTGACCCCCATCCTGCCAGCCAACCGGCTATCAGATTTCCTCCCAAACATCTCGGCCACCTTTGATTGGACCCTTGTTGGCTAGAATACAGTACATGCAGTCCTGATTGGGCCATATCCAAGCCAGTAAGGATCAGGTGTCAGTGGTACCGGGGAATAAGTAGTCTAAGTATTCTTCACTCACGAATTGTTAGAAAATGCCTAGTTTTCAGTCAGACCCTCCTTTTACTTTTACTTATGTATGCTGCGGGGGGAGGAGGAGGGGTTATTTATGGCTGCTGCAGTTTTGATCAAATGTGATTGTAAACTATCTTTAAAAATATATAATCTTGACATACAGTAAGACAACAATTTATCCCAGTCTTTAAGCGCATTTGGGCTTTAAAATGTTCACCTGAAAATTTTAAAATGATACTATTTATCGTAGCTCCATGGAAGCTTGAACTGCAGTATTGCCATGTTTGATGGACTGCAGAGCCAACCCATTGTGCCTCCAAATTTCCAATTGATCACATTTAAACTCATTTGAAGTAAAGTAATAGGAATCATACAGTATGCGTATGCGCAGTCAACGGGCTTGGGTTGGAAAGCAATTTGTTGCTAGCAGCTTCTATCGTTCACTCCCTGTTCCTACTCGTCTTCCTCTCTGTTGTCCTCCTACCTGCCCTCCAACACCTACCTGTACCTGATCCTTGTGTCTCCATCCATAGTGTCTGCCTCGCTCACCTCCCCTCTGTACCTCGGGGTCTTGTTCTTATCTCCTTCTGTTTCAGACTCCCAAGGCCTTCACAGCCCGTAGGATCTCCCTTAGCAGTGAGTACACCTTTCCTGCCCCTACCCCCACCAACTCCTTGTTGCACTGCCCTCCCTTCTTTTTTCCCCTTATTGATACTGTATACATTGATTCACATTGTCCCTGTTGGGGTTTAATAATGCCATCGATAAAAGATTTCAGGATTTGTAACGGCAACCTGCACAAATGCATGCTCTGTAGAGGCTACGTTAACTGTAGACGACATGGTAAATATGTTTGTGGTACGGTCGCTACGGCATGTTGAACTTGTGTGTGTGCATGCATGGCTCCCGTTTGTGGTAGTTTGTCCTGTACCTCATGAACTCAAACCCATCTTTCCCCACAACAGGCAGCAAGGTATCTCCGGGCAGAGGCAACAACGCCGAGGGCGAGCAGGAGCCTGGTCGCAAGAGGCGGTGGGGAAACAGCACGGCGGTCACTGCCAAGAAGCCTTCCATCAGCATCACCACAGATTCACTCAAGGTATTTATTGCACACGCGTTCCCAGTCGGGTCACGTTCTCTACATTATCCACCACATGAAACTTGTATATAAATATAAATATCTGATTGGGAAAAATCCGCATCGGCAGATATTCAAAATCAATCGATCGGATTTGGATCGGGATCTCTAGTTAAAAGGTTGGCATAAACTACGGTAGTAACTTGTGTTAACTGTTGTTCCTCTATACGAGGTTTAATGTGTCTCACTTGCACCATTTCCCTCAGAAGCAGTGTGTTCATTCTACCACCACCATGACATCATGTGATCGTCTCTTTCCTTTCCTCTCTCAGTCTCTGATCCCAGACATCCGGTCGTGTCAAGGCCAAGAGGCCGTGGTGGACCTGCACCCAGAGGAGACCGTCCTCTCTGCACCCGAAGACGACGAGCGCCCCGAGCACCCTGAACGCCCCGAACGCCCTGAGCGCCCAGAGCGCCCCGATCAGGACCTCCAGATCCGACGGACAGTCACACAGGTCAGTTCTCCACACTGTTGTTTTTGGCAGCAAATTTCTATTTTAGTTTTTAAGTCATAGTCTTTGGAATGAAATGGAATTTAGTTACGTGCAAGAGTTTTAGTGTTAGTCTAGATTTAGTCGACTAAATGCCATGCGATTTTAGTCGACTGAATCTACAATTGATTTAGTCGACAAAAATATATTTTGGCGGGCCGTGATGGCGTCGTAATGGCTGATTTTACACTATTAAAAAAATAGCAGATCTAAAAGAGCTTGTAGATCGGCGCTCCAAATTTGGTGACTTCAGTGTTCTCCGCTGTTTTCTACCGAGGAGGGGGGGGGGGGTGCTCAGATCGGTGAACCAATACAATCCACCGTCTGTTTTCGACCGGCCAACCCTCCCCTCTAGGACAGAAATAACACAGGCTGGGACAGCCTAAAATAACCCTAATCAGTATTCACTCCATGTATCAGCATTCGTACTGAATTCGTATTGAAAGCCAAATGAAAATATTCATGTTCGGAGGCACGGTGGGACAGTCCGTAGTGCTGTCGCCTCACAGCTAGAAGGTCCTGGGTTCGCTTCACGCTGGGGGCGCGTTCTCTCCTCGTTCGCATGTTCTCCCCGTGTCCCCTAGGGTAGGTATACCCTCACAAAAAACATGGGGTAATCCCTAAAATCTAAAACTGCCTCCCCCTGGCCAGCCGGGGCACCTGGTGGAGGGGAAAGGAACTGGTCGGAATAACGTGTTCCTTCCATGCGCTACGTCCGGCGGGGGAAACTCTCCCCTGTCAGGTGAAATGAAGCAGCTTGGACTCCTCATGTATAGAGGGAAGCATGAAGTCAGTCCGCATTCCTTTTTTCCCTCTGTGTGAAGGTGGTGCCCACGGAGACCCAGGAGAATGGGCAGAAGGAGACCAAGCGCAGCCGACGGGAGGACCAGGAGGAGGAGGATCCAAAGGAGGGACGTGAGAGGAGGAGGACAATGACCCAGGAGGAGAAAACTACGGACGGCTCCTTTACCGCTGCCACGGATATGGAGTCGCCGCCGCCGTCCCACGATGTGGAGATGAATACTGGTAAGCAGTCCGTTTACAGGCAATCTGAACGAGAAGAAGAGGCCGCTTTAGATGGGACATTTTGGCTGCTTTGTGCACAAACCTCCCAAAAGCAGTCATGGGAAAAAATCCAATATGCCGGGTCTAGAATATTCCCTTCCCCCAAGCTTGCCATCACATTCCGTGCTCAGCCAATGAAATCATCGCTATGGGTTACACACAGACACACAAAGCTGGGTATAGGAGGGTCTAGCACCCCTCAAAAATAACGAACTACTACATGACACCCTTTTTCCTCATGTCAGTCGATCTCAGCCCCAAGCATATTTGTTTAATTGTATCTGTATATTTGTAGACGTATGTTTTGAAATTCTCACAGAGAAACGTTCCCCTTTTCCTCCTAAACCTCAGTGACCCCTAAACGTTCTCCTTTTCCTCCCTGACCTCAGTGACCCCGGGCGACACCCTCATCCGTCGCTCCATCAGTCAGCAGAAGTCGGGCGTGTCCGTCACGATCGACGATCCCGTCCGCCTGGCCCGCCAGCCCTCACCGCCCCGCGGGAAAGTCTCCAACATCGTCCACGTCTCAAATCTGGTGAGAGGGGAGCCCTTAATAATCACATCTTCACATAGTACAGATCGTCTTCAGTACAGTGTTCTCTAGAAGAACAAGTGTCTCGGTTGTACAACTTAATGGGTGGAAGTGTGGTAGTAATCTGGACAGGGTTTAAGATTCCAGTCCCCACTAGGCGACTTATCTAAAACATGCATTATGGCGTCCACTGAATAGATGTATTCATGAGTGTTGCATCAGTCCTCATGTATTTGCTGCTGCTACTACTGTCTGTCATTGTTTCCATTTGGAATGTACAATCTATTGTTTCCATTTGGAATGTACAATCTATTGTTTCCATTTGGAATGTACAATCTATTGTTTCCATTTGGAATGTACAATCTATTGTTTCCATTTTGAATGTACAATCTATTGTTTCCGTCTTGGCCGAAATAATGCGCTAATCAGTAAAAAAAAAATATATAAATCTTATCAAAATTATTGAAGTGAATTGTGGTGAAAGTAGTGATTTCACGATGGCATTGTGGCAAAGCGAATGTGAGGTCAGATGTATAACCCTGCAATGTAGCAACTATTATTACTAGTATATCAAATCTATCTAGACAATATTTTGTGTGTTTAAGCATTATGTTATACTTTAGCTATTGAAAAATAGCAGATCTACAAGCTTGTAGGTGTGCTATTTTCTGCTAACTGTGTCTGTAGGTAGTAGTTGATGGTTAGATGCAGTGTGTCTGTTAAGGATGTGACTGTTTGAAAATTACAAAACCGGGTCGATATTGAATATAATAATCGACCGAAACGGTAAAACCGACTTTGGCCACTGGAGGGCGCACTTGATTTTCATTCATTTTCGTTTTTTTCCATAGCGGCGTAATGACCATAATTTGGACAACAAAGTGACAGATTTAACACATTTGTCTTTATTTCTCAATGCTCACACAAATGGAAACAAGCCATAGTGTTTTCTTGCCTACTTGGGATCAATTCTTTAAGCATTGTATTTGTATTAAACAATTAACGCACCAGGCCAGCTATATAGGGTCCATGTGAGTCCAAAACATATCGCTGTCGTGTCCAGTGTCCAGTCCAAATGTGAGCAACTGTACCTACTGTTTAAAGCCACTGGCCGCTTGACTTTTCGCTGACGAGAAAACCCTCTCAGTCCCTGTCGCAGGGTAAACAAAAAGTCATATAGCACATGGCTAATTGTACCCGTGCCAGGGAGGATGAGGAGGAGGCGGCCGGGCTGTAACTTTCTCCAGGCCAATAATGGATTTAATCATTCCAAATAGGTCTCTCCATTCATTGCTACGGTCGACATGCTCGTCTCGCTGTCTGTTTAGTTTTGACTAACGCAAAGCTACTGCTGTGCGGTGCAGAAGAGCCATTGAAGTTTAAGACTCCCAGATTTGCGACATTGAGGGGGCAGAAAACAGCGCTCGAGCGCTGTTCATGCAGCCTGGAGTTAAGAGGAGTGGGACTAGCTGGAGTTTAAGAGTTGAGATTGTAGAGCTTGTAGATCTGTCTGTTTTTGCAGCGCCGGTGTCAGGGTAACAAAATAAGAAATTACAGGCAGAGATGAAGGAACTGCCAAGCAGCAGCAAGCTACGCTAAGCTATTAGCTAAGTTAGCTAACATCACCACCACCATGGCTGGTGTTGTGTTAGCTTAGCAGCTAAGCCTTAGCTTCTTGCAATGCTATAGCATTCTCACTGCGGTCTCACGGTGCGGGAACTGTGGGCTGCTGCTTGGGGAGGAGAGGGGTTTCTACAGGCGGCTGCTATGACCAAATTGATTGTGTGCAACATGACAACTGTTTTAAATTATTGTACAGTGACTATTGAAACTTTATTGTAAACAAACAACACTGCGTGGTCCACCCAGCTCCACCCCCCTGCCCCCATTCACTTGAAACCTGACACCTGGTGTGTGTGTGCTGGGCTGCTGGCCGCTATGCAGGCTACAACAGGCAGACAGCAGTGAGCCTGAGCACCGCGGCGAGCGTTGCGACCGCTTCCGTCGGCAAACATAAAAATACGGTTCGGTCGGTTTAAATAAATTAATCCGGTTTACTAGATGAAACCGGATCGTTCCGGTTGAACCGGAAACCGTCACATCCTTAGTGTCTGTAGGTAGTAGTTGATGGTAACATGCAGTGTGTCTGTAGTTAGTAGTTGATGGTAAGATGCAGTGTGTCTGTAGTTAGTAGTTGATGGTAAGATGCAGTGTGACTGTAGGTAGTAGTTGATGGTAAGATGCAGTGTGTCTGTAGTTGTCTGTAGGTAGTAGTTGATGGTTAGATGCAGTGTGTCTGTAGTTAGTAGTTGATGGTTAGATGCAGTGTGTCTGTAGGTAGTAGTTGATGGTAACATGCAGTGTCTCTCTTTGTGTTGACCAGGTCAGGCCGTTCACTCTCGGTCAGCTCAAGGAGCTGCTGGGCAGAACAGGAAGCCTGCTGGACGCCGGCTTCTGGATCGATAAGATCAAATCACACTGTTTCGTTACGGTAAGTTAACAAAGGCCACGTACCGCAACACCGTGTGAACCCCAAGTTCACACATGTATAAAATCTGTAGGTTGTAAGTGAGGGAATTACAAGTAAAGCAGGTAATTTTTTTTAATGTTGTAATGCAGTGTTTTTCAACCAGTGGTCCAGGGACCACAAATTGTCCTCGAGGGGATTGCAGATGGTCCCCAGCTAAATGATGGAGAGTTGGTATAGAATATTGATCTTTAACTCTTGAAAGCGTCTGCACAATTAAAGAATGTAGAAGAATTGTTATTTTGATGCTCGCCTGTTATCTCTATCTATGGTACCACATCAATACAGCATGGAATTGTGGACCGAGTCTTATCCAACGACAACATATTCTAAGTCTTCAAATCAAATCAAACATTATTTTTAAAGAACATTTAAAAACGACTGTCATCGACCAAAGTGCTGTACAAGTCAAGAAAAAACATATAGCAACAGCAATACAATCAAAATAAAAACAATACATCAATGTCAAGTGGGTACATATGAATATAATAGGCAATAAGGTAAGAGGTGCTCAAAATAAAAGGTTGGAAATTAAATTAAACTGGGTTGTGATTAAGCTAGGTCGAAAAAATAAGTTTTAAGCTGAGACTTAAAAGTCTCAATGGATGGGTCTTGGGTCTGAGAGGCTAAATTTGGTCAAATGGTGGACCGTGGCTCAAAATGCCGATCAAATCATAGACCTTGACATGGAAAAAAGGCTGTAATGCATCTATGTTCCTTTCTTCTAGTATGCCAGTGCAGAGGAGGCCGTGGCAACCAGGGCAGCTCTCCATGGGGTCAAGTGGCCCCAGAGTAATCCCAAAGTCCTTAATGTCGACTTCAGCCAGCAAGAAGAGGTGAGGCCCCGCCTTGTAAAACAGGCAAACTCATTCCCTGATAGCTATCGCTGAGGTATTTCGCTCACACGCTTCACATGTCCAAGCCTGCTATTAACCCAGAGCCATGTCTCCATCTCTGGTAGCTGGACTTCCACAAAGGCCTGGGCGCCGCCGGCAGACCCGGAGCCCTGGAAGACCACGCCTCTGGGCCCGGCAGGGGCCGGGCGTCCCTCCTGCCGTCCCTCCTGCCCGAGCGAGACCAGTGGGCCGAGCGCGAGCGCGAGATGGAGCGGCGCAAGAAGGCCGGCGCGGAGCGCGAGTGGGACCGCGACAAGGTCCGGGAGTTCGGAAAACCCGGAGAGGAGAAGGAGGGCCAGAGGCGGTCGCGTTCCAGGGAGAGGCGACGCAAGGAGAGGGGCAAGAGCAAAGAGAAGAAGACGGACAAGAAGGGTGAGCGATGAAGACGCCTGCCATTTTAAGGCCATTACATTTTTGGCTTATATACAGTTACTTAACTACATTGACTAACTGGTCTCTATTTTGGGTACATTTTCAATATTAAGTTTTGTTACGTTTCGTGGTTAAAGCCTTAACTTGGCTTTAAATATATATAATAGAATAATATATATATAATAGAATATATATATTTCATAGTTAGAATGCTATTGTGGATTTGGGTTTCCACGGTATTTAAAATTAGTAGGGGTTCAATGACCTGTCGGGAGGCCTTCTTCAGTGTCATTTTGACTTTGAAGCACTGAGAAAACTGTTGCGCATTTTTTCGTCCTTTTTTTCCAAACTTTACTATGGTGGTCTCAAAAACATAAGGGAAACTTTGACAGAAAAAGACTCGCTCACCGTATAGAAAATAGAAGTCCGCTGCCCCCCCAGGTTGGCAGAGGAAGTGTAGCGCCCAGGATTACATTAGATAATTGGCACTGGGTGAAAAAGAAAACTGGGTTACAAAATCGTGGGATCAAAATTTAAAATAGAAAAAAAAGAAAATAGAAGTAAAACTCCTTAGACTGACACTTAAGAAAATATAATTTCTTTTATTTTATCATGCTCATAAAGTGCTCTGTGCTCAAAGTGCAATTAAAATCACACCCGTGTGAACTGAGTGGTGCAACTCCCGTCTATTGGTTCTCTGTATCGTTCCAATTCCTTCTCTGTATCGTTCCAATTCCTTCTCTGTATCGTTCCAATTCCTTCTCTGTATCGTTCCAATTTCTTCTCTGTATCGTTACAATTTCTTCTCTGTATCGTTACAATTCCTTCTCTGTATCGTTACAATTTATTCTCTGTGTCGTTCCAATTTCACGCATGCGCACACCACTCGTGCTCATGACTACACACAGGTACACAGGTACACGGACATTGCTGGTTGTAGGAGTGGTTGCACCACTCAAAAAGCAAACGTTTCGGTCCTAATTTTGACATTGAAAATAATGACATGGGACAGAGTCACAATGCCGTGAACACTAACGTGTATAAATTAAGCACATAGGTCTAGACCTAGCCTAGGCTATTTATTTTGTTTTATTTTCCTAACATGCCCTAAATATGGCCACCAGGGTTAACCACATGTACCGTAGCATCCTTATTCTGGACATGTCATAAATAATAAGCAAACATTCAGTGAAAATAGCAGATCTACAAGCTCTATGAGCTGAGAATGTAGATTTGGTGAAGAGGGTAAAAGTGATGGGACTGCAAGCAAAACACTTAAATGGTAAATGGTGCATTTATATAGCGCCTTTATCCAAAGGCGCTTTACATTGATTGTGCATTACATTCACCCATTCACACACCGATGGCGGCGGAAACTATGCAAGGCACCAACTAGCACATCAGGAGCAAATAGGGGTTCAGTGTCTTGCTCAAGGACACTTCCGACACTAACTCTGGGGGAGCCCAGGTTCGAACTGGCAACCTTGCGGTTACCGTCCAGCCACTCTACTCCTGAGGAATACAAGAAGACTCACCCCGTTTCTGTTTTCCTCACAGAAGTCTGTTCACAGAAGTTGTTGTAGGATATGTGGGGATTATCTGACGAGGTACCATTTGAGGGGGCAAAACCTTACATATACAAAATAATACTAAATTGTTTATAGGGTCAATATAAGTAATATAATATAGCCTTTCCACAGGACTATCTTTTTATATTTTTCAAAAAGGAATACAAACAGCCAATAGCATATTACAAAGTTATCCCCCTCATGGGCACGCACCTGGGTGAGTCTTCTTGTTACCCTCCTGAGCCACCGCCGCCCTATCCCCCTTTCTGAAACCAGCTCCTCGCCACTCGCCCTACACATTTGCCCTCGATATGCGCGTTCACGCGAGGCTGCGTCTTATTAAGTGTCGTCCGAAACCAAGCAGCCTTGAGTGGAAGTGGCTTCTAAAGCCCTCAAGAGCGAGTCTGTGCCGATCTAGACTCGATTGCCTTGTGCAGCCCTGTTCTCTGTCCGCATGGAAACCGCGACCTACAAATGTAAGTACCGCCACAAATTAATGATAAATAAACTCCTAAACAATCTTCATCTGATGCAGAATAGACAACGCTGCCTCCAACTGATGTTCAGGGTTCTTTTTTTACCCCACCGTGAAAAACTATAAATGAAACCACACAAACAAAACAACTTTGAACAATGATTTATAAACACCATGGATGTATAGGACATGTCATTTTTGACAGTCACGCTGCATTTCCTTTTTCCATATTAATGAAATCCACATGTCACACAAACATACACGATGCAATGCAATATAACTGTACAAACAAAATAACAGGTAACACAATTGCATGATGGTAACCATGGAATGGTGTCCGTTTCCTGTTTCTGCACAAGGAGGGCGAGTGTATTTCAGTTTCTTTATACCCAGCACCCTAATCAAGGGAACTTGATTCAGCTGGAGGGGCACTTCCTGACCGAGAGCACTTCAAGTCAAGGGACTGGTTTCAGAAAGGGCCTGTGAAAGGGCTCCGTCTGGCAATGCGGTACAGTAGAGGGTAAATGTGGTGTCTTGTTTTGGCAGAGAAAGCAGCCGAGGAGCCTCCGGCCAAGCTGCTGGACGACCTGTTCAGGAAAACCAAAGCGGCTCCGTGTATATACTGGCTCCCTCTCACAGACGAACAGGTGAGATCGATGAGGAAGAGTTCCAAGGGTTCTGAAATATGTTTGATATTTTCCAGTCCCAATTTAGTATTAAATTCAGTTAATTCAGTATCCCTCATTAGAAATCGGCCAACCTTTTCCATTTTCTCCCCCTGTTCCAGTGGGCCCAGCGGGAAGCCACCAGAGTGGAGCGTGTGAAAGAGCGCGAGAAGCGACGGAAGGAGGCCGAGGAGGAGCTGGAGAAACAGGAGCAGAAGAAGAAGGAGGAGCTGCGCAAGGAGAGGATGAAGCCCAGCGGCGGCGGTGCGGCGGCGGTGGCGGCCAGTGGAGACAAAGCCGAGGTAGACAAGGACAAGGACAGGGAGAGGGACAGGGAGAGGGAGAGGGACAGAGAGAGGGGGGACCGCGGCGGTAGGGACAGGGACAGACAGGACAACGACAAGCGCAGGGACGGTTTCCGTCGGCCGGGTGGAGGGGGCGGCGGTGGAGGGGGCGGCGGTGGAGGGGGTGGTGGTGGGAGTGGCGTCGGCAGCGGCCGGCGTTCCCGTAGCCGCAGTGAGCCGCGAGACAGGCGGCGCTAAAAGCTCCTCTGCCCCTCTAGCCCCAACCGGATGGAACTAGTGTCCAGCCCACCTGCTTCCCACCCACACACCCACCAGTCACTCACTACATGTACTTTGTTAACAACTTAAGACCCCGAACGGAGGACCAACTGATGATGTAGTCGCCATCTTTATGAGACTGGCGTCACCCCCTTCTTTCTTTCTTTTTTAAAAAGCACACATACACGCCTATACAAACACATACACAGAGGCATTCATCATGCTCATCTTATTAGGGGACCACAGCCTTCTAGCATTTTTAGTTCCCAGGCGTGCCGTTTGTATGTCTCTCCTGTCGAGGGGGGGGGGGGGGGATGGGATGGGGGGAGGGGCTGGGCGGGTTTTTCGGTATTCTTTCACATTTGTTGCCTTGTTGAGTTTTTTTTTCTTGTATGTTTTCATGTAGTCTTGACAGGACAGCAGTATGGCTTGTGTGGTCATTCTAATTTTCTAATTTTAAAAAAGATTAAAAAAAAAAAAAAAAGAACTTCACCAACTCCACCCCTAAAATAAGTCATAGGTGCTGATCACAACTTCCAGTGGCGTGTTTTTGCCACCTTCACAGTTTTTCTTTTTAATAACAGCTTTGCGATATCAGTGAGGAGTCCATTCGTTGCTGCATGCAGTCAGTCAGTTCACAGGCTTTTTAACGTCAGCCCTGCTCAAAAGAGAAAGGCCTCCTGTTCTGGCCCTCTCCTAGGCTCCACTGGCAGTGGACAGGCCTCCTGTCCTGGCCCTCTCCTAGGCTCCACTGGCAGGGGACAGGCCTCCTGTCCTGGCCCTCTCCTAGGCTCCACTGGCAGGGGACAGGCCTCCTGTCCTGGCCCTCTCCTAGGCTCCACTGGCAGTGGACAGGCCTCCTGTCCTGGCCCTCTCCTAGGCTCCACTGGCAGTGGACAGGCCTCCTGTCCTGGCCCTCTCCTAGGCTCCACTGGCAGGGGACAGGCCTCTTGTTCTGGCCCTCTTAGGGTCCACTGGAGAGGGACTGTGGCCCTTTGCGCTACCAGATCTAGGTCTGTAGGGGGGCGACTTTGGGTTCTATTTTCGGCCAGGCGTGGGGTCAGACATCTACCAAGTAAATACAGTGTTCCTTCCTCTGTCCTACTGTCTAAAAGTTTTATGGGAGGAGATGAGATTATACTGTGTGTGTGTGTGGGAGGAGGAGGTAATCCATGAATTCTTTAGACCTGACACACGGGTTGCTATGATGTCGTTTATATCCTGTTTTGATTTGTTTCCTCCTCCGTGCTTTTATTACTTGTTGTTCTGCCATTTTCTTTACCTTGTAGCGTAAGTACAGGCCCAAGAGGGGAGTATGCATTATTCTCACCAATGGTTTTAAATTTGTTTGTTTTTTAAAAAATAAATCATGACATTTTATCATTTTTTAGTATAAATGCTTACATTGTTCTTTTTTATTTTCTGTTTTTGTTTCGAGTACGCCTGTAAGTGGTGAATGTACAAATAATAAAAATTCAAGTTTGAAATTATTGCTTTTTTCCCCTTCAATACTTTGATTTAGATTCAGAATATCTTAACGGGCGCATCATAAAGGGGCTACACAAGGAATTCTTTGGAAGAGCTTTTTGTTGGATTACTAGTATCTGCATAGGAAGACAACTAGTCTTTATTCCCAGAACGAAAATACATTGCATGGATGCACCTGGGACGTATCCTCAGTGATGTATTCCAAGGTCATCACCTGGGATGCACCCTCAGTGATGTATCCCAAGGTCATCACCTGGGACGCATCCTCAGTGATGTATCCCAAGGTCATCACCTGGGATGTACCCTCAGTGATGTATCCCAAGGTCATCACCTGGGACGCATCCTCAGTGATGTATCCCAAGGTCATCACCTGGGACGCATCCTCAGTGATGTATCCCAAGGTCATCTCCTGGGACGTATCCTCAGTGATGTATCCCAAGGTCATCACCTGGGACGCATCCTCAGTGATGTATCCCAAGGTCATCTCCTGGGACGTATCCTCAGTGATGTATCCCAAGGTCATCACCTGGGACGCATCCTCAGTGATGTATCCCAAGGTCATCACCTGGGACGCATCCTCAGTGATGTATCCCAAGGTCATCGGGGTTTCGGGTCTCGCGAACATCATAAACCCTCACTCGGTTGACCCAGTAGCTACCCTCCATCAGACCCGGAGTGGTTCCAACGCATTGTGTGGCCCTGGTCTTTCCCTAGTGGAACTACTCTGCCGGGACTGTTAGGCACCATTCTGGCGTGTGGAGGGACTAGGCTCTGTGGGTTGACTCCTGTCCGGGCCCCTCCTATATCTCACCAGGTCCACTCCTGCTCTCACCAGGTGCAGCCAGGACCTGTGCGTTGCACCAGACTCCCAGCACCAGGCGCTCCATTCAGGAGTGGTGGATTCTTTAGCCGCAATGGTTCTGCAGGCTCCACCTGGGGAACCAGGGACAATCATCTATTTGTGTGCAAGTGAAGCAGCCCACAAAATTCAATATTCATTCAGCAACAAGACATCTTGCTTGCCATCAATAATAGTTATTTTAGCATATTGCTAATTTCACTGTAAAATTCAGTTGAATGGAATAACCGGCCCATGGCCTGCAGTATCCCTTAAAGTCCACAGGGTGGCAGGCTCACAGCACTGAAGCTCAACTTAGTCATGACGTTTGAAAAAGTGAGGAAGGCTGTCTGTTTGGTTTGCATTATTATATATTAGAAGTAGGATTAATTGATATGCATTATATTAAGTAGGAATATTGTGGCTCCCTTGGCAGTGCAGTGGATGCATACTGGTTTTCCCCCGACTGCAACTTCCTTTTCCAGTAGACTTGACGCCTGGGACGTTTTAATGAAAGTTTAATCTCCTGGTCCTTTGTACTTTGCCCAAGCTAGTCCCACTCCCACTGACAAAGGTTTGAGTTTGACCTTTCCACCTCTGTCTGTACCCACCCTTCCTTCCTGTACTGTACGTCTCTGGCTGCTCTTTGTCACTCTTTCGCCCTCTCTCTCTCGTCTCTTCCCCCATACAGGATCTCCCACTCCATCTCTCCGGTCTTAGACTCCTGACGCTCATCCTGCAGAGCTCAGCACTGCTCCTATGTAATTACAGCCTCATGGTCGCTGAGCAGAACATTTTTCTGCCCTGATGCAACTCTCCGGGTGTGTGTGTGTGTGTGTGTTTGGCCGGACTGGGTCAAACCCAGTGAATGGCCCTGGTACCTCTTCACCAACCTTTACGAGAGACAAGATGGGACCACTGGTTGGAATGAGGATGAGTGGAGAATTGGTCTCGTTCTGCCTTTGATTAAATGCAAATTTAGCATTTGATCGGTTTATCTCCTTCTAATCCCGCCTTATCAAGGAAGAGAGAAATGTGTGTGCGCATCGTATGAACGTGGAGTCAACTGTAGGAAAGTGCAACGGAGGTGTAATTATAATACTGTACATAGAATTTATATAGCGCTTTTCAAGGTAGTTGGAGGTGTAATACATGGAATTTATATGGTGCTTTTCAAGGTACTCAGTCACTTTACAGAACAAAATAAACTTTCATTAGAAAAAGAATTACTACCGGTAGATAAAAACTAGAAACTAAGGTCGACAAAGTGAGGTGGTGGGGAATTATGTAAGGGAAAGCGAGTCTGAAAAGGTGGGTTTTTGAGCGTGCTTTTGAACGTTTCGAAGGTCTGATGTGAGCTGGGAGTGATTTCCACAGTGAAGAGGCAGCCACCGCGAAGGCCCGTTGTCACCCTACCAGGACCCAGGTTTGCTTGTTGGACTCGGGTTCCAGTCGGTTGGCAGTGCTTGACCTGAGTGGAAAGGGTGGGGACATTTGACGAGTTGTTCAGAGAGGTAGCGCGGGGCCTGTTGAGGGCTTTGTATGTATGCTTTGGCATGTTGAGTATTTTTACAGATTTAGGTCAGTTCTGTACTTGACTGGGAGCCAGTGGAGTTCACGGAGGACAGGTGTGATGACGTGGTCCCTGGATTGGGTTCTGGTGAGCAGGCGGTCGGGCAGAGTTGTGAACATACTGTAGGTTTTTTGAAAACCTTGATGGTGACGCCGTACAGGTTTGAATGTGATGAAGGCATGGATGAGGGTGTTTCTGAACGAGCAAGACATTGTGGTCAAATCGACCAGAATGAAGTATAAATGGCAGCTATGACAGTTTTCCTCATCCTCCCTCACCCGAGCAGGTTGAATACCTTAACCCGGGTCAACTAGATGGTTTCCCTCCAAGACATGTGGTCTATATCTTGGGCAGGCATGTCATGTATATGCATTCTTTGAGTGGCGCTAGCCGGTAACAAGACTACTCGCCCCGTTTCTGTTTTCCTCCCAGAATTTTCCCCAGTGAGGGGTGGGAGAGCCTGGACAGCAGACGGCTGGACTTTGAATTTCTCTAACTATAAACTTTCACGACAGCAGAACAGCCTAAGTACAAATATAATTTATGAAAAGCTACTACAGTGAAGTCTGTTCACAGAAGTTGTTGTAGGATATGTGGGGATTATCTGACGAGGTACCATTTGAAGGGGCAAAACCTTACATATACTAAATAATACTACATTGTTTATAGGTTCAATATAAGTCAAATAATATAGCCTTTCCACAGGAGTATCTTTTTATATTTTTCCAAAAAGAATACAAACAGCCAATAGCATATTACAAAGTTATCCCCCTCACTGGGGAAAATTCCGGGAGGAAAAACGGGCAAGCACCGGGGCGAGTAGTCCAGTATTCGCGCTAGCCACTCCTATGCCCAGCTTTGAGGGGCGCTAGCCACTCCTATGCCCAGCTTTGAGGGGCACTAGCCACTCCTATGCCCAGCTTTGAGGGGCGCTAGCCACTCCTATGCCCAGCTTTCCGGGTTTGTGCGCAAACATTGTGTCAGACATTGTGCAATACTCGAGAGATAGAATACTTGGACCTCTTAAGCTACGCCCGTGGCTGTTGTATGTTAATAAGAGGATTGGCTGATTTTACTCGAAGGCTTTCAGGAACAAGCCGGGAACACACCAAGGAAGCTTGGAGAAGGAAAGGAAATGGTCACGTGACTGGGAATGAAGACGCAAATTGTGATTGGCCAGAATGAGATAATGTATGATTATTAGAGCGCCCCTCACTTTACAGTTCACATTACGGAGAGTAATTTAATACGACACAATAGAGTCATGTAATACGGCACAATACAGACTTCACACAGGTTCAATTTCTCCTTTTTTTTGAGGGGCGCTAGCCTCTCCCATATACAGCTTTTGTCCCCACACACGTCTCAATATTTGCCATTGACAATGAAAGGAGAAATTAGGTCAAATGTCCACTAAATCTTGTCCCCACACGTCTCATATTTGCCTCCACCATACAGAAGGACGCCCCCACTGACAGACGAGTGCTGCCCCAGCCATTAGCCTCCCTACCTGGCTCCCCTTCCCCCGGGCCCCAAACACAGCCAATTGTTGGTTGTGTAGACCAGTGGTTCCCAAACACTGGGTCGGGACCCATTTGTGGGTCGTGTTATGGGAATCTGCAGGATCTGCACATGCTCAGAAAAACAATACACACGATACGAACAATACGCAAGACGGAATTCAGACTTGTAAAAGTATGAGCGTTTTTACTCTAGTAACTCACATGACTGATCATTGCAATGGAAACCCCCAGAGCCACAAATGGTCAAAGACGTTATATAATTTTCTCCTGCTACAGCCAACCCCCAACATCTCTATAGCCTCAAGACGTGAGCCTAAAAGTCAACAGATAGAAAGGAGACACACAAAACAAAACATACTCTCTCTCTCCCCGTGCCTTTGGCCTGGTGGAGACAACAAAAGACCACAGGAGTCACAGTGTGTGCAGATGAGATAATCTCACAGAAAATGGCTGTACTGTAACTTAATAGAGAAGAGTTACAAAGATGCTTTTATAGAGATATTATTAAATGTTTACATCTAATAATTTCTAGTCGTGGCCCCTTTTTCCTATGGGTCCCTTTTTTTTATTTAGTTTAATTCATTTTCATGAATTAAAAACAGAATGCAATGATTATTTTTTTCTCTGTAATTTCATGAAGAAATCAAAGAAATTCCCTAAATTAGAAAACAAATGTTTAAGAAGTAGTGAAAATAGGCAATAGACAATCTACAAGCTTGTGAGCTTGTAGCTTGTATGAATTACTTAATTTTCAAGAATCTACACAATTAGAAAATGTAGAATTGTTAATTTGATCAACGTTTGCCTGTTATCTTTCCTAAATACAGCATGGAATTGTGGAACAAAAAGAGAGAGACTAAACCTCATCAAATGGTGGTTCCGTGATTAAATAATGCAGAATATATAGTGAGCCCTGGTATCAAAATGGTTGAAAACCACTGGCTTAAGTGGTTAAAGAAAATATAATCCCAGTAGAGTCAGTGAACCGTCCGGGGGACCCTGGGTTAGCTCAACCCCAGTAGCGGGTTACAGGAGTTGGCTCAGATCTCTGGTGGGAAACACCTGAAAGAAAGCTATGTTTCTACAGTTGTGGGTCCTTTTAGAGCCCACAGCAGACCACCTAGGTCTTGGGTAAATCTCAGGTCGCGGGGTGAAAGCAGGCCTCACACATATATAGACTAGACACTCAGCTGAGCTCAGGCCTCGTCTTGGTGATGTTGATGACTGGGCAGTAAAAACAAACGTTTTTTTCTTTTTCTTTTGTGCATTGTAAGCACCAGCCTCCACCTCGTCCGGTCCTCCTCCTCCCTCTCTCTGCCCTCTCTCCCGTATCCCCCACCAGAAACCATTCCAACCCCCCTCCTCCTCCTCTCAGCGAAACCACATGGGTCTTTGTGTCCAGTTTTCATACCTCTGATGTGGCCTTTCTGAACTCTGCCTCCATGTCTCGCTCTCATTGCTTTTCTGACCTGTTTTCTCTGTATCTTATTTTAGTCAATGGTTTCACTCACTCTCACCCTTTGCTATCTGTCTCGGTCTGTCGCTCTCCCATCACTCACGCACTGCCTTATCCTTTATTCTTCTGATGGGAAGCAGGCCCGTGTCATGGAAGCACTCGTGAGCAGACGGCGAGATTTGCCGGATGATGAAAGTCGTGCAGTATCATGTCAGTCGATCACCCGTCTTTCCTCTATGCACCCCCCCCCCCCCCACCCTCATTCCTTTTAGTCTTTCCCTCACTCTCTTGCTCCTCCTCGACTTTGCGATGACATGTACGTATTATGGAAACCAGATGTGGCACTGTTGCATTTTGGAGGCAGTGGGAGAGAGACACGAAACCAAACATGAGATTTTATTATAGTTCATTATATGAAGTGGCAGATTTGAGGGGGGGGGGGGGGGGTTCTGTCCTGTCTTGTGGTCCAAAGACTCAAGACTGTTTCATATTCAACTGCCAGATGGGACATGCCTGCTATCCTGACCAGGCCCTAATGAAAGCAGGGGGGTTTCCTTGCGGATGTGCCTAGTTCAGAACGAGGCTGGGTCCTGGGAGTGGAGAGAATCTATGTTGAAAGCAAAGGGGGGGGGCTGAGTCAGCAACTCCTGCTAGGGAAGTCGTTTCTTGCTAAGCTTTGGGAAACATTGCCATATGAGACACGGCAAGGAGGTTAAAAGTTGCTAATGAGGTTGAAAATGTTGATTGTTCAACTTCCTCCCACCTGTATTTTTCACGCTCCACAATGCCGTAGCTATTTAAAAAAAAGAGAACAACTCCCACTGTACCGCACCCGTTTCAGAATGCAGATGGTGTGGTAAACAGGGCACATTACGGGGCTTTAAACCGATAGCGGTATGCAGATTCAGCAGTGCAGCGGGAGAGCAAAACCACATAGGCTAAAGAAAACAGTGAGAAAGATCAGAAATCAAACAGTTGGTTAAACACACACAGACATCAGAGGAGAGAGACAGACACACACAGGGGGACATCAGAGGAGAGAGACAGAGACACACCCACAGGGGGACATCAGAGGAGAGAGACAGAGACACACACACAGGGGGACATCAGAGGGGAGAGACAGAGACACACAGGGGGACATCAGAGGAGAGAGACAGAGACACACACACAGGGGGACATCAGAGGAGAGAGACAGAGACACACAGGGGGACATCAGAGGAGAGAGACAGAGACACACAGGGGGACATCAGAGGAGAGAGACAGAGACACACACACAGGGGGACATCAGAGGAGAGAGACAGACACACAGGGGGACATCAGAGGAGAGAGACAGAGACACACACACAGGGGGTCATCAGAGGAGAGAGACAGAGACACACACAGGGGGACATCAGAGGAGAGAGACAGAGACACAGGGGGACATCAGAGGGGAGAGACAGACACACAGGGGGACATCAGAGGAGAGAGACAGAGACACACACAGGGGGACATCAGAGGAGAGAGACAGAGACACAGGGGGACATCAGAGGAGAGAGACAGAGACACACACACACACACAGGGGGACATCAGAGGAGAGAGACAGAGACACACAGGGGGACATCAGAGGGGAGAGAGACAGAGACACACAGGGGGACATCAGAGGAGAGAGACAGAGACACACAGGAGGACATCAGAGGGGAGAGACAGAGACAGACAGGAGGACATCAGAGGAGAGAGACAGACACACACACACACACACACACACACACACACAGGGGGACATCAGAGGGGAGAGACAGAGACACACAGGGGGACATCAGAGGGGAGAGACAGAGACACACAGGGGGACATCAGAGGGGAGAGACAGACACACACAGGGGGACATCAGAGGGGAGAGACAGACACACAGGGGGACATCAGAGGGGAGAGACAGACACACAGGGGGACATCAGAGGAGAGAGACAGAGACACACACAGGGGGACATCAGAGGGGAGAGACAGAGACACACAGGGGAGAGACAGAGACACACAGGGGGACATCAGAGGAGAGAGACAGAGACACACACAGGGGGACATCAGAGGAGAGAGACAGACACACACAGGGGGACATCAGAGGGGAGAGAAAGAGACACACAGGGGAGAGACAGAGACACACAGGGGAGAGACAGACACACAGGGGAGAGACAGAGACACACAGGGGAGAGACAGAGACACACAGGGGAGAGACAGAGACACACAGGAGAGAGACAGAGACACACACAGGGGGACATCAGAGGAGAGAGACAGAGACACACAGGGGGACATCAGAGGGGAGAGACAGAGACACAGGGGGACATCAGAGGAGAGAGACAGACACACACAGGGGGACATCAGAGGAGAGAGACAGACACACACACACACACAGGGGGACATCAGAGGAGAGAGACAGAGACACACACACAGGGGGACATCAGAGGGGAGAGACAGACACACACAGGGGGACATCAGAGGAGAGAGACAGACACACACACACACACACACACACACACACACACAGGGGGACATCAGAGGAGAGAGACAGACACACACAGGGGGACATCAGAGGAGAGAGACAGACACACACAGGGGGACATCAGAGGAGAGAGACAGAGACACACACAGGGGGACATCAGAGGAGAGAGACAGACACACACACACACACACACACACACACACACACACACACAGGGGAGAGACAGAGACACACAGGAGGACATCAGAGGACAGAGACACACAGGGGGACATCAGAGGACAGAGACACACAGGGAGACATCAGAGGGGAGAGACAGACATTAGCACATCTGGGGCACATGCGTGCACAATGAATCCGCACATGCACGCACATTTTTCTTCTCTCCCTTTTCTCCATATCTCTATTTCTCAGTTGCACACACACACTGATGTCTAACTGTGTTTTTTTTTTCCCTGTCAAGATAAATGGAGCATTAACATTTTGGCAGATTAATTGACTAATTCATTAATAATTGATATTATTATTACGTTTTAATCCTCCTCTCCCTACAGTGTCTGTTATTCTCTCTCTCGCTCTCGCTCTATCTTTGTGTGAGAGAGACAGGGCGACTGTGGCTCAAGAGGTAGAGCAGGTCGTCCAATTATCCATGGGTCGGCGGTTCGAATCCCGGCTCCTCCTGTCTACATGTCGAAGTGTCCTTGGGCAAGACACCGAACCCCAAATTGCTCCCGATGTGCTGGTTGGTACCTTGCATGGCTTCCGCCGCAATCGGTGTATGAATGTGTGTGTGTGAATGATTGAATGTAATGCACAATCTATGTAAAGCACCTTGGATAAAGGCGCTATATAAATGCACCATTTACCATTTTAGACAGCATGTTGATGCTTGTTTATTGTGACAGGGCTTGGTGAGGTACACACACAGCCCTGAATAGTCTGGACTCTCTGGAGGGACTGAAATGAGAAGCACTTGCAGCCTACACATATCTACATTAACTCCGCACAGAGCATTTAGTGGATTAGCTGTTATTCAGTGTAAGAAAATCGCACCCAGTCCACAGTGGTGGAACTATACTTTACTTTTATTGTATATAGTTTATAGTTACTGTGTGTTATATTACTGTTATAGTGTGTGTGTGTGTGTGTGTGTGTGTGTGTGTGTGTGTGTGTGTGTGTGTGTGTGTGTGTGTGTGTGTGTGTGTGTGTGTGTGTGTGTGTGTGTGTGTGTGTGTGGAGCCAAGCACAGTTGTTGACTTAAAGGTATTATGACATGATTTATAACATAATTTTAACAACATTAAAAGTCTTGGCCATGGTCCTTCAAATGTGTCTAAAAAGTTTGAACACTCAACTCCACTCCAGTATTTCTTGACACGAGTTTTTGTGCACGTGTAAAGTTCATCCTGAGAAGCCATGGAAAAACACATTATTTTAGCCTGTAGATGTCGGTAATTCCCCCTTTCCTGTCAACCCAAGATGCCTTCTTTGACAACGTGGTAGGAACGTCGTCAAAAATAAAAGAGTCATCTAGGCCAGTTGGTATCCAGTGTAAGGACTTGTGTTGATTGACACAGCCAACAACAGAGCAGATTGATTTTTCTCTAGAAGCCATTATTAGTAAGTATTACAAAGAAACAAAGTCGCGATCACAATGAGGAAGCGGAGAAGAGAGGGTAGGCACTAGGCAGGGAGCAGAGGGGAGGGGGCGGAGGTTTAGCGGAGATCTACGTATATCTCTGCCGTCCAACCAGATGAGACATTTTTGCATAATTATTCACAAAAGTCCAGACAGCAGAGAATACACTGAATGTTCAAACTTCGTTTTTTTTTGGTGAAATTGATGTCAAGAAAAGCCAAAAAATCTACAAAAATGTGTTTTAAATGTCACAATCCCTTTAAGGAGCTGCAGGGCTCAAAGGTCCTACTCAGACAGACATTCCGTACTCAAACGGACAGACAGACACACATAGCTGTGCATTGGAGACGGTGTGCCACCGCTCAGAAACAGAATCATGGAGGCATGTGGTTCCAGTCAGTGGATTGTCATGTCATGACGTCGGTCAGATTTCTGCAAGGTTTCGGCCTAGATCTGAGCCCCATTGACGTCAATTATAAAGTCACAAGTTAAACGTTAAAAAAATAAATGACACAAAAACAAGTATAAAGGCACGCTGCCTGTAAGGATGACCGCATCATCTCTTTGGCTCGTAAAGACGTAAACACGTATAGAGGCACGCTGCCTGTACTGATGACCGCATCATCTCTTTGGCTCGTAAAGCGATACTATAATATGACGTCCGGTGCGGCTAATATTATTACCGTACGTGACACAATGGGCCAGAATACCATTTCCTGATCCACAGTCTGCCATTCATTAGCTGGGAGGGAAGCCCACACACACACTCACTAAGAAGAAAGGCCACAGGAAGTGTCCAGCATAGAGTAGAGATAGTGACAGAGAAGGGACTTTCCACATGCCAACAGATTGCGGTTTGGTTGGTTGGGTCAAATCATAGACTGTAAAGGGTCAAATGCAACAGAGAGAGAGAGATGCATTGCTGGCTGGATTTGTAAGTTATTTGGCTATGTTGAATTGATGCATATCATGCATTGATTTATCATGAGCGGATGGATAGGCCTGCAAGCATGGAAAAGATAATATTTGCAATGAGCTGGGTCGCTTTTGGGAAACTGACAGATTACAGAAATGTTGGATAATGCACAATAGAAATATATAAGCACGTATGCATTAAACGTTTAAGCCCACTGCCACTTTGGCAAACTACAAATAGTGGAAATAGGCTAAATTGCTGATCTACAAGCTCACAACTTGTTGTGACGTGATGCATTGTGAACTCGTAGATGCGCTGTTTTTTGTATTTTCATTGTGGCTTGAAGGTCGTTACTTTAGGTGAAGAGGGAATGGGCTGGATGAGATCGGCTCGCTGGGAGAGGCCAAGGTATTGTGGTGGAGCCCTTTGTTGGGATTTGTGAAGAGAAAGAAAAAAAGTGAGTCATTTTACAGACAGTGAAGAAAAGCTAGGTCTCCAGTTACAGAGAGAGAGAAAGAGAGAGAGAGACACGCTGTGGGAAGAAATATGCTGAGGTTAGTTTTTCTTTTCTTTTCTTTTTTCATTCTGCAGAATCAGCTGAGGAAGACAGAACAGAGAAAACATCATACGACACACACAGCTACTAAATGTCTGACATGTGTATGCCGCTCTCAGGGCTGTTGTAGATTAGAACAAAGAACAGACATTTCACAGGAAAACTTGACACAAGTAATAACGGATTTTATTTGTAATGCACTTTACATTTGTGTAAAGTCCTACACTAAGCATTTGCACAAAGAAAATCATCACACCACTAACGAATCATTTAGAACATGAGGTCATAAAGCCTAGAGTAGGCAACACCAGTAGGTCTTCTACGGACCTCTGGCTTAGCGGCCCGGCAGTGGTGGAAAAAGTACTCAATTGTTTTACTTGAGTAAAAGTACCAGTGCTGCAATCTAGAACTACTCCGTTACGGAATTGAAAATGTACTTGAGTAAAAGTACAAAAGTATCGGCATCAAAAAGTACTCATTGTGCAGACTGTGCCATTTCAAAAGTTCAAAATGTGTACAAAATCTATTGAAAATAGCCGATCTACAAGCTCACAATGCGTCGCCAAATGGCCGAAATGTATAGGGTTGTAGTGGTTAATGTATGTTTTCTAATCAAAATTAAAATTGCCAAAGTGTAACTAAAGTTTTCAAATAATTGTAGTGGAGTAAAAGTACAAATTGTGGCTCTGAGATGTAGTGGAGTATAGAAGTAAAAGTACTGGAAATTGGAAATACTCCAGTAAAGTACAAATACCTCAAAATTGTACTTAAGTACAGTACTTAAGTAGTTACTTTACACCACTGCCTATAGGTTCAATGTAGCCTGACAGCGCATCGCAGGTTCGAGTCCTGATGATTCCGACAGAGAATCAAAGAACCACTCCCCATCTCTCTCTTTCGCTTTCCTGTCCACCTACTGTCCACCTACTGTCCCATCAATATAGGCATAAGCTTAAAGATGAAGTACCGTGATTTTTTTCCACCCTAAAACATGATCATCAGGTCTTATTGTTATATAAGGAGGTATAACCTTTTCAAAAAAGTGTACAGTATTTGTTAAAATGTTGTTTTTATGTGGGCACGCCCACCAGTTCATTAAGTATGCCTGGTGATCCACCTGAACTGAAGCCATACCCACAGCTGTAGTTGTATGATAAAGGGGGAGGGGTTAGGGGAGGGGCTGATAATATGATGTCACTTTATTACTGTTTATTTCATTGGCCCGTTTGACTGTCAAGTGTTCAGCCTCCAGGAAGAAACCCTAAATACAAAGTTAATACACCATTGCACATAAAAACGACTCCAGGGTGTCTAAAGTAATGACACCTCATAGACACATGAAAACCACCGACTGTGGTGTTCTGAGGTGGGCAGCCAAGGAGGGCATTCCACAGTTGTTGGGGGGGGGGGGGGGGGGGGGGGGGGGGGAGGAGGCCCTGGCTGGCGCCCATGGTACACGCATATAGGTCGGTCGGTCTTAGTTGGGTTTTGAGGAAAATAGGCTAGTACTCAAAAAAGTGAAAATTAGAATACAAAAAGTGAACCTGAGAACAGTTATAGCAACAACAACAAAAAAGGAAGAAGCTCAGATTGACCTTGATTTACTGCAGCCAAACTGGCAACACCTCCGAACCAACAACCCCCCCCCCCCCCCCCATCCCATCCCCGTCCCCTCCCACACACACTCCCCACTTTCATGTCCTGCTGTGGCGTCTGGCCCCGGACGACGGTGATGCAGTCGGAATTCCAGATGTTGATCATGGAATTCTCCTCCATCTCTGGCTTCCAAATGTGACTTAACCCCCCCCCCCCCCCTCCTCCTCCCCCCGCCCGCCCGCCCCGTCCCGTTCCCTCCAGGCCTCGTGACTCTCCTCGCTCCGTCAGTCCCAAACCCAGCAAATGCACTGTAGCAAAAAATACGGATGGAAACAAACGGGCACCCAAAATCATTTTAGCACAATAGGAAAGTACCTCATCAACTTAACTGCATATAGCTCGTCATTGTAATCATAACATATCATGGAGTCACTAATTCATTTCCCCTCTCTCTCTCTCTCTCTCTCTCTCTCGCTCTCTCTCTCTCTCTCTCTCTCTCTCTCTCTCTCTCTCTCATACTGGCATGTCAGCTGTTTGTGAGTGGGATCATTAAAATGGGAGTGAGGAGACGCCTTTGCGTGCTGTTTGATTACAGGTTTTTATTGGTTCAGCACATGGGTAAGCACTACACACACACGCACACATGCACACACACACACACACACACACACACACACACACACACACACACACACACACCCAGTTATTCACACTACGAGTACATCACACACACACACACACACACACACACACACACACACACACACACACACACACACACACACACATAGGTATTCACACTACAAGTACATCACACACACACACACACACACACACACACACACACACAGTTAATCACACTACAAGTACATCACACACACACACACACACACACACACACACACACACACACACACACACACACACAGTTAATCACACTACAAGTACATCACACACACACACACACACACACACACACAAACACACAGTTATTCACACAAGTACAAGTACACAGACACAAACAAAAGCATACTGCACACAGCTCCAAACACACACACACATCGAAGCACCCCATAGGCTGAAGCACACACACACACACACACACACACACACACACACACGCACATGCACACACACACACACACGCGCGCATATGAACGCGCACTCTATAAACCTATGAGTTGGATATGTTTTCCTGCTGCGTGCGCCAGTGGGTTTACACAATCGTCCTCGTCCCTGTTTGAGGCTGTTTCTACTTAAGACTTTGGATGCGCTTCGCTTTTTCCGACCCAGTTTCTGGCCTGCCAGTTTCCGAGAGCTCTCCCAGTAATGCTTCATTTAAACGCTCCCATCGTGGGTGAATGACGTGACGTGACGTACGGTGCACTGAGAGCTTGTAGATCTGCTATTGTCGGTTGGTGTGACACCATGGTAAAGTTATAACATGATAGGCAGAGTGTATTAGTTAATACTTATTATATTAGGCAAAAGGTCTGGAGGTCCAGGAACGCTGGAGAGTGGAGTCCAGTGTTATGTTGGACACACACAAGGTGTGGCCGAAGGCTTCAGCAGGCAGAAATGTGGACGTTGTCGGTTGTTAAAACTGTAGCTTGATTAGTAGCATACTGAAGAAATACTCAGTTCTTAAACATTTTAAGACCTGTTGTTACCATGCTAACTAACTATAGCTCCTTAGTAGCATATCATATTATTTTGTTTAGAGATAGTGAGCAAAAGAGAACGGCATACCGAGTGAAAATCCAAGCACTGGAGCATTTTTTTAAATGACTTTATTTCGTAAGAAAAGTGGAAAAAAAATAAAATAAAAGTGGATAAAGACACAATTAGGCACAATCCCAATGAGAAAGCTATAGTTATCATTATTATCATCATCATTAGTATCGTTATCATTGTCTCAGACTCCTGATATTCCGGGCCAGTATTGGCTATATAGTGATCTATATTCTATACGACAGCACCATGACTTGAAAAACTGTAAACAAGTACAATGACAAAAGGGACTCATTTTTAGATGTTCAATTTATTTTCATTTGAGATGGACTTTTTTTTTTTTTTAACAAAACAAAACAATCAAGTTTCAAGAAAACATACCCCACCCCATTCACTTTCCCCAAATATAAAATTAAGGCCACTTTATGTCACTGTCCAGCAGGACTTTTTAATGACAATGTACAAAACATTCTATACATGGAAGGACAACAACAAAAACAATAGTAATAGTCATAATAATAATAATAATAATGACGACATCATTGATCATTATAAACATTAAAAGACACTTTCTCATGCTTCATAAGGATGTCGGCTAATGTGTCGGCTTTTCCCTTTTATTGCTTCTACTGGCTCTATCAAGTTGCCACTTTATTAGGAAAATGTGCGTGCACGTTTGACTGAGCTTACATCAGTGTGTGTGTGTGTGTGTGTGTGTGTGTGTGTGTGTGTGTGTGTGTAGTGTACACCCTAAGGCCTCATACACACGTATCAAACACCATCAAACAAATGTTAGGTCGTTTTTTTGTTTTTTTTAAACAGTGCTTTTCCAATGGGAGTCACATGGTTTGACCAAACATTTTTGTTTGATGGTGGGGGGGGGGGGGGGGGGGGGCAACAAATCGGAACACCATCAAACACAAATGTTTGGTCAAACCATGTGACTCCCATTGGAAAAGCCTTGTGGCGGCCATTAAAAAACCAAACGACCAAACATTTAGTTTTGGTGTGTATGAGGCCTGACAAGGGGGCGGAAAAAACAATCAACAGCCTGTTGCACTCGTACAGTTAAAATAGAACGGAGACGTCATGGAACACTGCAGGTTCAAAGCTGAATTAAATTCACGGGGACACGAACATTGACCACTGGAAAAAAACTAAAGACAAGACATTGAAAAAGGCTAAAACAAACAGCGATGAGCTGGCGTCAACAACAACCACAACGGAGAGAGAGAGAGAGAGAGAGAGAGAGAGAGAGAGAAACTGAAAGACAGTAAGGAGGAGTATGAGCACGGAAACAGAGGCATCGAATGGAGGAGAGAAACATCTCTTCAATGTTTCAATTGGCAGTGGTAACTTCAAAGCATATTTTTATTTTTACATTTCATTTAAATCTACCGTTCGCTCTCTCTCTCTCTCTCTCATTCGTCTTCCACTGTTCCAACGTGTTCCAACGTTTTCTTTCTTTGCTCTCTCTCTCTCTCTCTCTCTCTCTCTCTCTCACCGTACGTCTTAACAGCGGCGACTCTGGGCGATAAACATCTCCTAGTGGGCGTTCCTGCTGACTGTATGTAATGTAAACGTATCACCGTTCCGCGCGGAGGGTCAACAAAGCGACACATGAATTTGATTGGCTATCGCCGGACCGATGCCGTCCAAAGAAATGAACTATGTTCATGTTTTTGAACGACGACGTTCCTCGGGCCGACTTTTAGACTATCTCCACTTTGCCTGCTGTCGCCAGTAGTTGTCGCCGGGTCCCATACATAGATGAGACAAATAACGCAACTTCCGGGAAATACGCCAAGCTGTCGCTCCCGCTGTTAAAACGCACCGTCATTCTTTCTAAACCCCTATCCCCCCCCTACCTTCTCCATACTCCCCCTCTCTCTACACCTTATCCAGTAGGGACCGTTGGCAGTAGAGGAGTCGACGGGGCGTCCCGTACCTACGGAAGAACACCAGCGCTCCCAGCGTGAGGATCACGCACGCCAGCAGGAACAGTGGCACAACCACGGCGGCCGCGCCTCCTCCCCCTCCCCCGCTCTCCTCCTCCACCTCGATGATGATCACCTCCTCCTCGCGGTCATACTTGTCCCTGTCCTCCCTGTCCCTCTCCCTGTCCCGGGTGCTCGGGTCCTTGTCCTCGCGGTCCCTCCCCTTGTCCTTCTCCCTCTCCTTGTCCTTGTCGTGGCCCCCGCCGTCCCCGCCTCTCCCCCTGTCGTCGGTCTTGGGGTCCTCGTTGGGGCAGCCCATCCAGTCGCGGAGAGCCGACTTGGGGTAGCCCGGCTCCACTCGCATCATCTGGTTGTTGAACTTCCAGTACTTGTTGGCTTTGTAGAAGTATGTGTACGCTGGAGACAAAAAGAAAATGCGTATGGTGTTATTTAGATGTGCCACTGTGTGTGCTGAAAGCATGAGACACTTAAGGGGACACACAACTGGATAGTTGAAGGCACACCAAGGTCCCTCACCTTGGTCTTTGCTCATGAAGGTAGCCTTGATGTGGTCTGGTACTCCCTGCCACGCGCTGATGTCTTTAGGATAGCCGTCGTCAACAGCTCGTGTCTGTTCGTTGTAGCGGTAATACCTAAATGGAGAATAATTTGGAGAAGGACAGAGAAATAGAGACTTTAAGGTACATAAACACTAAACAGTGAGGCATTCTTTGACCAGGGTGACTCATGAAGGCAAAGTATTTACACTAAAAACGGCCATAGCCGTCATCACTGCCGTTTTTAGACCAAGGAATGTTTTTCGTGCAAAACAAATGCTTGCAATGGATTCAGACTTATGAAAAACCCCTAGTTTAACATGTCATATGCTGCGTAATGCATAATTACATTTTGAAAATGTTGCCTTATATAAACAAAAACAATCGAGGTTAAGCCCATTCTTGCCACAAAATGCCTGCACTATACAGAGAGACGTGACTAACTTGTTTCCTCTGAAATAGTACGTCTGCCCAGTCGGCGTGTAAAAGAGAGCAGCATCTATCCGGTCTTTGGGAAGCCCGGTGCCCATCTCCTTCAGACTCTTAGGGTAGCCAACGTCCAGGATGGATTCACTGAACACCCAGTATCTGTCCCCTGGAAAGACACAAAGACAGGCAGAGGTTGTTAAGAGAAAGGGAGCGAGAGGGAGAGCCCCCTAGAGAGGGTTGCACAAAGAATACCGATAAGTGAAATGTGGGATTCACCTTTGAAGAAGGCGAACTTCCCGTCTTCCCTTTCAAACGCAGCGTTGATATGCGTGGGCAGGCCCCTCCAGAAGTGACCAATCGGCATGGGGTATCCGTCCAGCACGTGGTTGTTCCGCACTCTCCAGAACCACTTGTCCTTAAAGACGAAAAGCAGAGAGAGATGTTTGTTTGTTCCATAGAGTATATACTGTATGAATAGAGAAGGCACCCAGAGGAAACCCTGAGGCGAAATGGACATAGTGGCCGAATGAAGGTATTGCAGCCTGGCCCCAAACACATGAACGTGCTGGTCCGTTGACTATCATTGTGCACGTTCACGACGGCAGCACGCTCGTTCGCGTTCGTGCGCATTCGTGCACGTTCAACGGCAGCGCGTTCATGTGTTTAAAGCCAATCCATCCCAGAATGCTCTCTGTTTCTACCCGGAAGGAGGAGTGAAATCGCCTCATGCGCTTTTGAGCAACTTAATGCAAGTGGATGGAAGGAGAACTCGGGTGCTCTCTCTATTCATATATACTCTAAGCTAAGGTTTGTTCCCGTTCAACTTATACGAATACGACAGCATGCTCAAAGCCAAACATTCTAAAGCTGCCTAAAGTCAAGCTCACCTTGAAGACAAACATCTCTCCCCTGAGGATGCCGATGGTATCAAAGTGACCGTCGCAGATGTTGGGACCGAAGCGAGGCCAGGTCGGGGGGGTCTCGGGGTCAGGGTCATTTCCAGGGTGTGGGGTCACAGGGGGCGGGTGAGGTCCACCGCCTGATCCAGAACCTGGGAGGGTTTTATCAGAGGGGAAAGAGACGATGTGTGAGATGGTGGATGGTAGCAGAAATCAAAGCCATGCTCTGGCTGCTAGGGCTTTTGGGAAAATGAGTTCAATGCAAGTGAACGGGGGTTTGTTTGAACTACAACATGCTGTGGAGGCTGTGTTCGTCTCGCATCGTAATGGCGGCATGTTTCTTCTTGATTTTATTTTGTCATACAGCACTGTAGGCTACATACTGTACATGTGCATGATTACAAGGTATCATGTTTATGTCGCTTTGCTGAAGTACGTAGTCAAACCACATACAGCCTGTTGGATTAACAGGAGTTCTTCCTACTGTATATTTCCACCGCATTCCACAGATTTTAATTCTTAGAATATTGGCATTTTGAAGTGTACTGCACTGCATTGACACCAAAACAAGTTAACAACACCAACTCACCATAGAGTTGTTGTATCCCTCGCCGGTCGTCGTAGTGAATTGACACCATAACAACAACGACTCACCGTAGAGTTGTTGAATCCCTCGCCGGTCGTCGTCAGGCAGCCTGAAGTTCTCCGTGTCCATCCACTGGTAGAACGGAGCCATGATGGAGGACGGGTCGTTGGAGTGCTCCAGACCCAGAGCGTGGCCCAGCTCATGGACCGACACCAGGAACACGTCGTTACCTACCATAGGAAACATAACGTAAGTATCAAGTAATGTCACCATATATCATCCTAGTACTAGCCTGGGGTCCACCTATGCTTTCTATGGCATAGGCAGCTCCCGGCAGGATCCGCCAGGAGAATCTAGACGCAGCTGCGCGACATGAGACTAATTCATTAGAGCGACAAAGAGAGAGAGGAGTGTGTGTGTGTGTGTGTGTCAATTTAACAACGGTGCAGACGATCAGAAATCAGCAGAGAGTGATCGACGTTTGCGCTACTCTATGCCGAATTGAAGTGGTCTCGGTCCCAGACTTTCTTTTCTCTCCCTGGAAATAAAAACGTCTGGGTTTCCGAGGCTATCCTAGTGCTGACGTGACAGTGTTGTCGTACTACTACGACAACACTGCGCTGGTCACATGAACACGTAATTAAAATCATAACAATGTAAGTACCTTAACATCATGTAAATACCGTAACACACCATGTCTTTGGTGGAAAGTATTAGTAGTCCTTTTTGATTTATAATTGTTTTATTATAATTACAATATGAACACATCATTATCCCGCATAGTATCATTACTGTAAGTCATGCCAGTACTGCATCACGTCTGAACTGTAACACATTTGTGTTGATTGGGATTAAGGGGATTATAATATAAATATTAATATGTTAATGTTTACCCCATTCTAGACGGGAACCCCTTTTGGTGTTCATAGCATTATGTTATACTTTAGTTATTGAAAAATAGCAGATCTACAAGCTCATAGCGGGGCACGAGTACCGCGCTACGTGATTGTAGGTCTGTTATTTTTGGAAAATCGTAAAAATGTGGTGGATATCTTTGAATATTTTCTTTCTTTGCTTCTGGGGGTGTCCCTGGAACAACATGTTTTGAGATTGGTGTCAAAATACAGATAATTCTGGAGCTCCTTGACATGAAATAGTTTGAGAACGACTGACATAGAAACATAGCTTTTTCAGAAAACTGTCAGTATTTAGAAGACATTTGTAGAATAGTTCCCATGTCTAAATGGTTTAAGATGTGAATAGCAATGGCCATATCTTGATTAGAGGAACAAAAAGCTGCTGTTTGGTAGGAAGTCACTCTCAGAATAGACCCTGCTGGTCACGTGAGGATGGTTTTTGACTCGTGCAGTCGGTTGGTGCCAAAATCTGGTGCTTGCTGCAACTCTCCCAAAACAAACCACTTGAACGTTATTTTCTCCTACATCAGCATGCTCGCTGACAAAAACACAGGTTAGGGCTTGTTGCTTTATATTATGTTGGCAAAGGAAAAAAACAACTAAGAAAGGCACCTCCTCATTTCCCAACGGTTTGGGAACGCCCAGGAGTTAACCTTTTTCTCCCATGGTATGGCATTAAGTAATATCTATATGATCTAATACTGTGGTTCCCCCACCAGCGGTCCCCAGGTGGTCCCCATGCTAAATGACAGAGAGTTGGTAACCAAATGGTCCTTTTACGGGAGGAACTCAAGAGTTAGATTATTGTTAAACATCTGCATTACTTCTACACAATTTGAGAATGTAGAATAATTGTTATTTTTGATGTATGGTGTACAATACTGTACAACAGCAATAGCACAGCATGGAATTTTTGAACAAAATCGTATCAAACGACAACAAAATATTCTTTAGTTTTGGGTCTGAGAGGCTGAATCGTCGGTGGCTTAGAGTAAACAAGCAACGTGTGCGTTACGTTTATTATCTCACATCTAAAAGCCAACGGTTGATCTATTTGACCTGATGAAGATCAAATAGGTCGAAACGTCAGAATTCTTCAATTGTCAGAGTTATGCTTTAGCTATTGAAAAATAGCAGATCTACAAGCTCATATCGCGCCACCGAGTGTCGCGATACGAGCTTGTAGGTCTGCTATTTTTGAAAAATCGAAGAACGACTGACATTTTTAGAATCTGATCTCAGGTCAGAATGGGTTAATCAGACCAGTGTGTGTCCAGTGGAAACCTCGTATGAATCTGATCTCAGGTCAGAATGGGTTAAAGAAAGTCTTTCGCACAGTGGTGTGCGGGCCGGGCTCCATCCAATATCTAGATGGAGCATGTGGTCATGACGTGGGCTGTGTTTCTGATCAATGGACAGGTTGGTTTCTCAGGTGCTCCGTAACATCAGAATAAATAATGGACCTTGATGTGAAAAGGGTTGAAACCCACTGATTCTAATAGAAGCGGTCTCTTACCCAACAGGTCCTTGTTCCCAACGGTCCAGGGCTCCGCCGCGTCAAAGTGCGTGTCTCCGCCGAGCCCCTTGCCGGGGAAGTAGGCGTGCGCCAGGAAGCCCCCCTCGCCGTCGAACGGGCTGGCGTCGCCGTGGAAACCCTCGGCGAAGAAGAGCATGATGTCGGCGAACTCCTCCACCTTGTCCCGGATGTGGCTGTAGGGGATCTCCCTGAAGCGCAGCGGCGTCACGCTCTCCCACACCTTGAAGGCGTCCCTGATGGCCTCGTGGGTCTCGTGCTCGCCCACCTTGGGGGTGTAGTTCTGTATGCTGAGAGAGACACATGGAGAGTTGTGACTAGACGTTGCAACACTTATTCAAACTACTTGATTTAATGATTATACAAAAAGTATAACAAAGTATAAAATAAGCCTTGAGTGGTTAACCGTTTTTTTTGTGTCTATTTCAAGAATATTTTTGCATTGATTTAATAGCAAAAATCACACCTGTGTGAAGTGAGGGGCGCTAATATATTAAATGTTGATTAGTTGATGTAATACAAACGGTGCCAACACAAACATTAAACATTTCCTGTTTAGATAGAGCATGTGGTCATAACGTGGGCAGTGTTTCTGATAAATGGACTTCAACAGATAAACCACAGGTTGGGTTCAGGTGCTCCATAAAGAAGTTTAGGGATAAGGGAAAATGGAGCCCCTGTTCTCTCTGTCCTGCGTGTCTGGAAGGTGTTGTGTCTGGAGCTAGATTAGATGCCTGTATGGCTGCATCCAGAGATGGGATGTATTTTAAATACGTATTTGAAATACTTTTTTGTATTTTGTAATTTGTATTTCGCTGAGATGGAAGAAATTAGATGTATTTTGTATTTAAATAAAAAATTTGACCCAGTATTTGTATTTTGTATCAAAATACATTTTCAATATATTTTGCCCATCAGAGATGGGCTGTATTTGAAATACATGTATTTGAAATACGTATTTGAAATACTTTTTTGTATTTTGTAATTTGTATTTCGATGGGGATGGAAGATGTATTTTGTATTTTGTATTTAGATAATTGTTTTGACCCAGTATTTGTATTTTGTATCAAAATACATTTTCAATGTATTTTGCCCATCTCTGGCTGCATCCCCCCAGAGCGGGTTTCCTCCGCGGGGGGAAGCCTGGTGACGCGACACGGGGTTACGCATTCAGCAGCAGAGTATAAACGAGGCTTCTGGCATTGATTGCAGATTACACTAATTGCGACAAGGAAGAAGATAAGGAGGATAGAAGGAACAAGACATCTGAAGAACGCATCATATACAGACGCTGATATTTCAGACATTTCAAAGGGAATTTCTGAAAGTAATGACATAATGTGCAGTTATTATGTCATTACACGGATGACACACACACACACACACACACACACACACACACACACACACACACACACACACACACACACAAAAGATTATTTGTATGCTTTCAAAGTTTCAAACAGTCTGAAATGGGTTAGTTTTGGGGGTTTTCGTAGTATTTCATCATGGTGCTGACAGCGTCTGTGGAGCGGCGGATTCCACCAGGGACGTGCAGAGAGTGTTGCAGAGGCAGGGGCAGAAATTCCGTAAAAGGGCACTTTTAGACTACAATATCAGATCTACAAGCCTTCAAGGGGTCGCGGCGCGGCACGTTGTGAGCTTGTAGATCCGCATTTTTTGCAGTCAGGGGGGCTGAAATTCTGTATGAGGGCACTTTTAGAAGAAAATAGCCGATCTACAAGCTCTCAACGCGCTGCGATGCGACGCGTTGAGAGCTTATAGATCGGCAATTTTCCGAGCACGACCCCGCACTCGTACTGGAGATGCGGCGATGACATGGATTTCTAAAACGAATTCTTTCAACGCAAAATGCTGCGTTCAAGATCTGGAGAGTTCAGAAAAAAAGCAATTCTCGCGTATGGCATGGAAAGGAGAGGAGGGGGCATTTGCATTTCTTTCACCATCAGTAAATGCTGCATTCATGGTCTGGAGAGGAGAGGGCAATTGTTTTTCAGACGGGTAAAAGGCTGATGTTTACTGTATGTCTTTCTCAGAAGAGCAAATTCAGTAACAGGTTTTTATCCCAGACATGTAACACAGAACTCCACCCATTAAGGGCCATTAGACTATAATATATAACTATATATAACTACAATCAATGGGGGGAGACGAGGAGGGAGGGGGTTGCTCAGTTAACGTATTTGCTTTGCTTTTTTGGTGTACTTTTAACTCATGCCTTTTTTAACTTATTGCTGTTGCCTTTTTCTGCATTCTATTTACTGATGTAATGTATTTTTATATGATCATCATGCTCTTTTTATCCTATATGCATGTTTTGCACTGGAGCTATCTATCTACTTACGAGAAGGTGAGGTCCGTCTTGTCCCACTTCAGGCCCTGGATGGCGTAGCGTTTCTTCCTCAGGTTGCTCTTGAGCTCGGCGCCAAACTTGTCTGGCACGCCGCAGCGCGGCCGCTTCATGGCCCTGCCAGACACAGTCAGACACAGAGTCAGACACAGAGTCAGACACAGAGTCAGAGACAGAGTCAGAGACAGAGTCAGAGTCAGAGACCTCTGTTTTTATTTCTGAATTTACTTCTATTTTGTAAAAAAAAAAAAAAGAATAAACGGAACATAAAAACAAAACAAAAAAAAGAGTCAGAGACAGAGTCAGAGACAGAGTCAGAGACAGAGTCAGACACAGAGTCAGAGTCAGAGACAGAGTCAGAGACAGAGTCAGACACAGAGTCAGACACAGAGACAGAGTCAGAGACAGAGACAGAGTCAGAGACACAGAGTCAGAGACAGAGTCAGAGACAGAGACAGAGTCAGACACAGAGACAGAGTCAGACACAGAGACAGAGTCAGAGACAGAGACAGAGTCAGAGAGCGGTCAGGTCACCCACAGGTGGAGGAAATACTTCTCATACCAAAGAAAAGAAAACCTCCCGCACACTGTCTTCAAATGCAGTTGAAAGGTTTATTGCCCAGTTTGAGATCAAATTCTAAAAATGTCTTCTAAATCAAGACAGTTTTCTGAAAAAGCAGTCGATTTTTCTAAAATAGTAGACCTACAAGTTCATAGTGCGCCACTCGGTGGCGCGCTATGAGCTTGTAGATCTGCTGTTTTTCAATAGCTAAAGCATAACATAATGCTAACACCAAATGGGTTAAGGGAACATCATGTCATATCGTGTTCCCTTAATAAACTTGTCAACTGCATTTGAAGACAGTGTTGCGGGAGACTTTTCCTTTTTCAGTACGTCGGGCACATGGCTGTCCTTCTCCTATTATGCACCTGGAGTGTGCAAAAGCCTTGCTTTTTACTGTGCGTAGAATAAAGTGTGAAGCTAAACTCGCAGATGTTACAAAGGGATAAATTAACTATTGTATATCTACAATGTTTGTCGTAGACCAGTGGAAGATTACTGCGATTACCAGTCCCCCACACTGAACATAACGTGAATGCCTTTTCAAAACCTATTCTTTGTTCTGACAGTCAACAGTAGGTTTCTGTTCTTACTCAACAGTGTTGGTGTCGATGGAGCCGGTGATGGTCAGACCATAGAACCTCTGCATGGCTGCGATGGCGGAGGTAATGGAGGACGGCGAGCGGAGGGAGTGAGTCCTCATGTCACCTGGAGGCAGGTAACCATACTGCTGCAGCCACGACTGGAGAGGGAAGAAACAAAATGGTTCTTTTAAGTGAGCAGAGATTAAAATGGGGTGCATTTTGCATCCCAAAACACAGTTTATAGTTAAGGGACGCAGTAAAACAACGACCTCTCTGCATCCACGGGATGCACTACTGTACTCAGCATGTACAGTACAAATAATACTACAAACGATTGCGGTAGTTTATTTTGCTAGCTTTAGTTATAATAATCCTTTCTTCTGTTTTCTACATGAATATAACCACATTATAACCATATAAAATGAAATGGGAGTTAAATGTTGCAATTTGTAAAAATGGCAAAATATGACTCCTAACGTTGTTGAAGTGGGACTCATAAAATGGCCCTGGGACTCATTCTAAAAGACCATCCCTGCATCCTGGGACTCATTACATTGAAAACCTATTTACATCACTGCAGTGAGTATTCGCGAAATATTCTCTTTTGTTAGGCAACTGATAAGAAGCACTGCATATTATTCTGTCTTGCAGTAAAAGTTACTTCAACTCAAGTGTTACAAATGGATAGTGTTTTACTGTGTTCACTTCAGTGAATCACTTTATTCTAGAGACAAAAGCCAGTGAATGAGAAGCAGATGCAGAAAACGTGCCATATCTCGATGGATTCATCGTTATTATTATGTGACAAACTCCGAATCAGGAAATGCTCTGTGCGCTGCAGATGAAATATTAGTTACTTTTACAGCTGCAGCTCTGGGTAGCAGTGGGATGTATTTGCTATTAGTTGACTGCAATCAAAGCAAATTCCACATTGACAGGGAAAACAGGGCCCGAAATTATGTTTTTGTATCTTTTGGCATTCATGAGCCACTGCCTGGATCCACTCCAGTCAATGACTAAATACAGAGCTATGCAACCACACAACTGAATGAAGCGAAGGTCAACCTGGAATCCTTATGCTGGGTTTTGAGCCAAAGTGGATTCAAACAAAGACAGAAACTCACCGAGGAATTTCCCTTGCTTGGTTACAGATTAACTTTCAGTGTCCACAAGATACTGACTGTATATGGTGTGGCTACTTGTTTGCGTTTCGGTGTTTTCCAAATATTTAGGTACATACACATGAATTACTGTCTTATGACACACTCACACAGTCTCTGGGACTGGACTGGGTTTAAACTTGACCTTATACAATCCCTCTGGAAAGCCACCAAGCTGTGGTGCTGCTGGTCTGACATCTGGACCGGTGCCAGAGAGAGGCTACGTTCCCAACCACTCCTCCTCCTCCCCCGCTGGTTCCGCCTCTATACCATGAACCACTTTACCTTTTAAACAGAAGCCCAAGAAAACACTGAGGCTGTTGTGACTCAGTGCAGCGAAAACCAAAACCACTTTGATGTACTCCTCCACACACACGCACGCCCTGACACACACACGCACGCACGCACGCACGCACGCACGCACGCACGCACACACACACCCTGACGTGAACCTGGGTCCACAGTGTCTCTCACACACACACACACACACACGCACACACACAGGATGTGTTTTAAGGGCTTGGAAATACAATCGAGTTGACTGTTTGCTTAACCCTCTTGAACATTATCTGGGTCCACACGAACCTTCTCATCAAAAATACCGCCGTGAGTGAGATCAGGTCCCCGATCAGGTCAACCAATGCAAAGTGTTTTGATGTGTACAGTATCTTTAGATCAGGTCCCCGATCAGGTCAACCAATGCAAAGTGTTTTGATGTGTAAAGTATCTTTGATGTGTACAGTATCTTTAGATCAGGTCCCAGATCAGGTCAACCAATGCAAAGTGTTTTGATGTGTACAGTATCTTTGTGAGTGGTCCCAGATCAGGTCAACCAATGCAAAGTGTTTTGATGTGTACAGTATCTTTAGATCAGGTCCCAGATCAGGTCAACCAATGCAAAGTGTTTAGATGTGTACAGTATCTTATCAAAGTGTTTTGATGTGGCTAGTGCAGTGTCATGGAGGAAGGCCTTGGCTACCTCAGTGTCATGGAGGAAGGCCTTGGCTAGGGCAGTGTGATGGAGGAAGGCCTTGGCTAGGGCAGTGTCATGGAGGAAGGCCTTGGCTAGGGCAGTGTCATGGAGGAAGGCCTTGGCTACCTCAGTGTCATGGAGGAAGGCCTTGGCTACCTCAGTGTCATGGAGGAAGGCCTTGGCTAGGGCAGTGTCATGGAGGAAGGCCTTGGCTACCTCAGTGTCATGGAGGAAGGCCTTGGCTACCTCAGTGTCATGGAGGAAGGCCTTGGCTACCTCAGTGTCATGGAGGAAGGCCTTGGCTACCTCAGTGTCATGGAGGAAGGCCTTGGCTGCCTCAGTGTCATGGAGGAAGGCCTTGGCTACCTCAGTGTCATGGAGGAAGGCCTTGGCTACCTCAGTGTCATGGAGGAAGGCCTTGGCTACCTCAGTGTCATGGAGGAAGGCCTTGGCTACCTCAGTGTCATGGAGGAAGGCCTTGGCTACCTCAGTGTCATGGAGGAAGGCCTTGGCTAGGGCAGTGTCATGGAGGAAGGCCTTGGCTACCTCAGTGTCATGGAGGAAGACCTTGGCTACCTCAGTGTCATGGAGGAAGGCCTTGGCTACCTCAGTGTCATGGAGGAAGGCCTTGGCTAGGGCAGTGTCATGGAGGAAGGCCTTGGCTACCTCAGTGTCATGGAGGAAGGCCTTGGCTACCTCAGTGTCATGGAGGAAGGCCTTGGCTAGGGCAGTGTCATGGAGGAAGGCCTTGGCTACCTCAGTGTCATGGAGGAAGGCCTTGGCTAGGGCAGTGTCATGGAGGAAGGCCTTGGCTACCTCAGTGTCATGGAGGAAGGCCTTGGCTACCTCAGTGTCATGGAGGAAGGCCTTGGCTACCTCAGTGTCATGGAGGAAGGCCTTGGCTACCTCAGTGTCATGGAGGAAGGCCTTGGCTACCTCAGTGTCATGGAGGAAGGCCTTGGCTACCTCAGTGTCATGGAGGAAGGCCTTGGCTACCTCAGTGTCATGGAGGAAGGCCTTGGCTAGGGCAGTGTCATGGAGGAAGGCCTTGGCTACCTCAGTGTCATGGAGGAAGGCCTTGGCTGCCTCAGTGTCATGGAGGAAGGCCTTGGTTACCTCAGTGTGATGGAGGAAGGCCTTGGCTAGGGCAGTGTCATGGAGGAAGGCCTTGGCTGCCTCAGTGTCATGGAGGAAGGCCTTGGCTACCTCAGTGTCATGGAGGAAGGCCTTGGCTACCTCAGTGTCATGGAGGAAGGCCTTAACTACCTCAGTGTCATGGAGGAAGGCCTTGGCTACCTCAGTGTCATGGAGGAAGGCCTTGGCTGCCTCAGTGTCATGGAGGAAGGCCTTGGCTACCTCAGTGTCATGGAGGAAGGCCTTAACTACCTCAGTGTCATGGAGGAAGGCCTTGGCTACCTCAGTGTCATGGAGGAAGGCCTTGGCTACCTCAGTGTCATGGAGGAAGGCCTTGGCTACCTCAGTGTCATGGAGGAAGGCCTTGGCTAGGGCAGTGTCATGGAGGAAGGCCTTGGCTACCTCAGTGTCATGGAGGAAGGCCTTGGCTACCGACGCCAGCGTCTCCAGTCCTGACAGTGTCAGTCGGCAATTTCACTGGGAATTTCTTTCTCATCGCGTCCAAACCTCAAAGTCAACACCCCCCTCCGTCCCCACGCCGTTGACTGTCTCGTTCTCTCTTCTCCTCTCCTCTCCGCTCCTCCCCATCTCTCTTTATCCCTTCGTATTTTTCTCATGGAAAACCCGGGTGGCTTGAGGGCAAATGCTTTATGAACAACCACACCCAGAGTGCATTCATTCAGCTACTCAATCATTAACTCTCCGAACACCGGAAAACATCTCTAGGTCGTCAAGAAACACAACGAAGAGAATATGATCTTAAAAAACATATTGACGATTGCTGCTGTTGCTGTTTTGACATTCATTCTTCATTCTTTCCGTTCAACAGTAACTGTGAAGTACGTATCTATGAGTTCATGTGTGTGTGTGTGTGTGTGTGTGTGTAGCGGAATGAGCACAGCCCCACGTGAGCCAGCGTGTGTATAGTGCGTCGCAGCCCCGCCCCCTACCAGAGCCCAGGAAATTATTCCCTGTTCATTTTCCTCATAGACATTTCAAAAAGTATTTATTTAAAGACCTTTTAAGCCTGTGAATGTGCAAATGTGTGAATGTGCATTATCTGAACGTGCACGTCATTTTTGGATGTTATAGATGTGTGCCGGCACAGAAATGCTGTAGTCGTGCTTATCTTGGCCTGTCCCACAGTGGGAGAGTTGAACACGACAGTGCAGTGTATGGCGGCTTAAGGGAACCTTCGTGTCGAGGGGCTAATCTTTCTGTCTGTCTGTCTGTCTGTCTGTCTCTGGGAGACCTAAAGGTCTCAGTGTTTAGGTTTCACCCCTGTGACTGAATGAGCCCTTTTTGGTTCCAACTCATACACAGAGCTCTTATTGGACACATAAAGACTCACTGTTTGACACTGTTACAGAACATCCACATATGGGGGGGGGGGGGGGGGGGGGGGGGTTAGAGGAAGTCATAAAACAGAGATTCATTATTACAGATTACTTTGGTGCCTGTATAGCCTACGTCTGAAGCAGTGTTGTTTTCGTCGACTAAAACTAAAACGAAAAATGTTCGTCGACTGCCTTTTTTCACTGTCGAAAAGTAAATGGAATAAACTAAATGAAAACTAAGCGATGATCACTAAAACCGAGACTAAATATATTGACAATGTCGTCAACAAATAAAAACTAGACTAAAATGTTAGGAAGGGACAAGAGATCCAGTATAAAGTCATTTTACACTTTTTTGCATGCTAAAAATAGCAGATCTACAAGCTCACAACACGTTGCAGCACGACACGTTGTGAGCTTGTAGATCTGCTATTTTTCAGCAAGTGTAAAATCAGTCATTACGACGGCATCAATGCCCGACAAAACATTTTAGTCGACTAAATCATCTGTCGGTTAAAGTCGACTAAAATCTTATGATATTTAGTTGACTAAAACTAGACTAACACTAAAACATTCCAGCGAGGTGACTAAAATGTGACTAAAACTAAATGAAAACTATTCAAGAGACTGGCTAAAACTAAAATAAAAATAAATAAATGCAAAAAACAACACTGGTCTGAAGTACATCTACACTTTCGTTGCAACTGTGGCGCTATAGGCCATGGTGTGTAGAGAAGGACAAGGAATGAATGAATTACTCAGTTTAATTCATTTGGAAAAATGAATTAAAAAGTGTTATTCTTGAAGTTGTATAAACGGCATTGCCTGATTTTACTAGCAATGCAACTCACACTTCTTCTTGTACAGACAACTTTAATTAACAGCTCCTCGGTTTCACTCGTTTATTCAGCACATTGTCACAAAGCCCTTAAACTTTGCCGGTGACTGAATGCTAGTTTCTACTTGAAGGGTTCTTGTTCTGTACCTCTATGGTCCCCGAAATGACTTTAAGACAAAGTCTTATTCACTTGGCTATTTTTAACACTAAAGCGGCAGCAGAAAGGAAATGGTATATTTATTTATTTATAGTGGCATACGAGATGACAGATTCAAACAGTGCAGTTTGTTTTATCTGGACTACGCTGGAAGTCGTGATAATAATATTGTTTATTTTAGAAACTAAAGCCTAATCTATACATAGGTTGTCCTTAAAATATCCATTTGGTTCCAATTTGCACACTCTTCTGAGTTTAAATGTAGCCTTCATTTTTCAACAAAAGACAGAATGTTTCTGTATCTGTATCTTTTTCAGATAAAGGCTCTCGGCTCTCCAACACAAAACGCTCAAGTCTGCAATGGAAGATCCACAAGCAGTGAGAGGTTGCTACGCTGCATGTGACTGAGCCCACAGGACAGCAGTGAGAGGTTGCTACGCTGCATGTGACTGAGCCCACAGGACACCAGAGCTCCTCTCACATAGGATGAGAAAGAGAGAAGTTTGGAGCGATTTGCAGATTTCAGCAAAGAAGAAAAAAAGAACAGAGTCAGTTGTTCCGTTTGGTGTGCAGGGCCAACGGAAAGAAACTCTGGTCCACGGTAACGAGGACGCCAATTGTAGCCTTTACAGGGTATGGAACAGGCAGGCACGCACGCACGCACGTACACACACACACACACACACACGCGCGCGTGCGCACACACACGCGCGCACACACACGCACACAGAGTCCCTCTCTGCATTACTCACCCACTGCTGTCCCAATAGCCTACCTACACACAGTACAGTATTGATGTCAAACATCATGAAGTATGAATGAATGAATGAAATGATTGCTCCCATTTTCATTTGTAACTAGAAGAAGGGGCGCTCGATGGACGGACCACAGATCTCCACATGCATGAGGCCACACCCCGATAGAAGGGGCGCTGGATGGACGGACCACAGATCTCCACATGCATGAGGTAATAATACTAAATCCGCGTGACACAGTGACGTCAAACTGCATGTCTCCCGCCCCCAGTGGTTGAAAGTAACTACTTTTACTTAACGGGCAGAACACAGTCATCAAACACAAATGTTTGGTCAAACCATGTGACTTCCATTGGAAAATAAAACATTGAGGCGGCCATCAGACACAGACAGAACACAGAACATGTGTTTGATATGTGTGTATGGGGCCCAACTGAATATCTCTGTCCTGTGTGCCAATGCACACACGCACACACACACACACACACACTCATAGACAGAGCAATGGAGATTGGTGTGTGTGTGTGTGTGTGTGTGTGTGTGTGTACGAGGTTACAAATTCACAAAAAATAACATAAAGTATAGCTGTCCGTGAAGTTGACCAGTTGGGTTAATTGATCTGCAGACAGCGTGCACAAGAAACGTATCGCTCATCTGCATAATAGTTTGTGAGATTATCTGCAGACAGACACATGTGTACATGTATGATTGTACATGTGTGTACATGTACATGTGTGCGTCAGTGGGTGTGTATGCGTGTACGGCCCCACATGCTATATTGTCAGTGCAGGTGTATTTAGTAAGTAGCTCTGGTCCATAGCTCTAATGCCTTTGCATTAGAGCTATGCTACTCTCTAAAAACAATAATCCTTTTTCTGGCCCAAAAATGTGTGGTGGCCTGGTAGGGGCCTCAGAGTGGCCTGGTAGGGGGCTCAGAGTGCGTCCACCGCGTAAAGCAGGCTTTCTGATAACACAAGCCGCCTTTGAATTGGTGAGTAGCGAAAACGTTATTTATTTCATCTTCGCTACAGTCGAGAGGCTGGTCTGCATTTCATGCGAGCGCAGGAAGACGAGAGTAGCACAGCTCTAACGCAAAGAGGCATTAAAGCTATGGACCAGAGCTAGTCAGTAGGAAAGAAGACTTTACAGATTCATGTGTGGATAATATTACTGCGGTTAGACGAGTACTTTACCTTGAGATATTTTACAATAAAACACCATGAGCTCTCTAGCTAGGAATCTCTGAGCACATGTTGCTCAGATGTTGCACACATGCACACAAGCACGCACACTTTCCAGCTGCAGTCTATTAATACCACTACCCTTTAGCCAATAACAATAAGAATGTGACAACAAAAGGTGAGATTTGAAAATCACAGTCAAATCTTTATCAAACGGTAAGAGGCTTTGGTGTTCCACATGTTTGGTAAAAAAGTTAAATAGTGTCGCACTTCATTCATGAACAGGAAATTAGCAAATTGCGCATTAACGTATTACCTTATTTCCTGTAACACCATGAACCTATCATTCCTCAGAATGGTGAGCTCAGTCAGGGGCTAAACCACCCAGCTGTACATCATTAGGATGTGGCTTTGTTTGAATTCTATGCAATTCTTCCTTCCTGCCACTGATTAATCAGTAAAACAACATGACTGGACTCATGGTTACACGTATCTTTGTTCGCTTAGACCTGTGCTTACTCCCATTGGACAATTAGCCTCGGTCCCAGCCTTACTTATCTGCGAAAAGAAAAACCTGGTCACAACGTAAGGCAGAGAAGCTATCGGCGGATGTATCCTCCGGAACATCTGTCAAATGTATTTCCCCCGGATACGATATTTTCCCGACCAATCACAACACTTTCATTCGCGGAGAATGTAAACTGATTTGCAAAGCGTCAACGTCATTTCCTTGGGCAATACTTCCGCTAAAATCCCGCAACTTCAGCTGATAGTCTTTTCAGCGTAGGTCTTGCCCAGGGTGTTGGACAATAGGAGGAAGAAAACATGCACATTCACTGTAGAATATGGATTTCAACATGCGCTGGGTATAGCAGAACATCGATTTAGTAAAAGAAGACGGAATTTCTGCACACTGTACTGCTGTTGTCTTCAACAAGTGTTTGTTCATTTTCTTTATGTTTTAGCAGCACAACCCTATCATCATCATCTCCTGACAAAGACTAGACTTGGTTGAAGACGTGTGGTGTTGCTATGAACGATAACTCGGGAAGCCAAAAGCAGTATGAGGCTACAGTATGTTCTCTTTGTCTTGATAGTTGTTAGAGCGTGTACAAAGCCTGTACAAAGCCTGTACAAAGCGTGTACAACGGCCTGCCTGTGTGTGAGAGAGAGGACCACGATGACTCCTTGCTCTCGTGAATTTCGTTAATTACTTGAATTCTCCAACTGTCTGGTTCCAAAATTGCATCATCACCATTCACCACAATACCTTCCATTCTCTTTGTATTTTTTGTTTTTTGCACAACCCCCTCCTCTGTGCTTTATAGCTCATTAGGTCATCTAATACTCCGCTTAGGCCTACTTTGTTCATCTTGGCGTCCTCTTTGTACTAGATGATCTCACCCAACATTTAGTCATGAAACGTTTGTGCGTTGTGTGTTCATGTGTGCGTGCGTGCGTAAGCATGGGCACATGAACTTTTATCTCTGCCTATGTTTATGCACATGTTTGAGTGTGCGTACGTGCGTAAGCACTGGCACATGAACTTTTATATCTGTTTATGCACATGTTTGAGTGTGCACATGCTGCATATATAGGTGCAGTACGTGTGTGTGTGTGTGTGTGTGTGTGTGTGTGTGTGTGTGTGTGTGTCAGTGACTCTGCATGTTGTCACGGTCAGCTGGCTGGTCAGGCCAAGGTGCTTTCAAAGCGGGGCAGGAAATCCCCTCACCACTTCCTGTCTTTGCCACAGACCACAGCCAGGACATGACAGGCCTGCCCGCCGTGTCCTGACCATAGGGTCCTGACAGCCTGACTGCGTTTGCAACTTCAGCCTGACTGCGTTTGCAACTTCAGCCTGACTGCGTTTGCAACTTCAGCCTGACTGCGTTTGCAACTTCAGCCTGACTGCGTTTGCAACTTCAGCCTGACTGCGTTTGCAACTTCAGCCTGACTGCGTTTGCAACTTCAGCCTGACTGCGTTTGCAACTTCAGCCTGACTGCGTTTGCAACTTCAGCCTGACTGCGTTTGCAACTTCAGCCTGACTGCGTTTGCAACTTCAGCCTGACTGCGTTTGCAACTTCAGCCTGACTGCGTTTGCAACTTCCTACACCACGCTGTCCATCTGAGTCATACTGACCAGTGACCACCCGCTTGATTAATTTCACCATTAATCTAACAGTTGGTTTTCAACCATTTTTTTCACGTCAAGGTCCATTATTTATTGGGCATTTGATGAGATTTAGCCTCTCAGATCCCAAAACTAAAGAGTATGTTTTGTTATCATTGGATAGGACTTTGTCCACAATTCCATGCTGTATTGATCATGTTGGTACCATTTAGGAGAAACAACAGGCAAATGTTGATCAAAAATAACAATTCTTCTACGTTCTCTGATTGTGTAGACTTCTTGTAAATTAAGTAATGCAGATGTTTAACAATAATTTAATTCTTGAAAGCGTTTCATTTTACGCTCTCAATCTATAAGTCTCCATTTGGTTTAATAAACAACTCTCCATCATTTAGCTGGGGATCACCTGGATCCCCCTCAAGGACCGCTGGTGGTCCCCGGACCACTAATCTACAACATAAACACTCACAAGTTTTTTTGGTGCACAAACACCCTTCCCTTAAACCAAGTAAATACAGACACACACACAGGATGCACCATGCAGTATAGAGACTAGAGAGGCGAGTTCTTTCAAGGCAAACTGAATCACAAGCTAAATAATACGAGCCTATTAAACCATCTCATTTCCCCAAGTACATATAAAGTTAGTCAGTGCTTTGGTAGGGTCTCTAGGAGAAATCTGATCTTTATACTTCACTTGACAGGCTAATCTAGGTCAATGGAGTCCAGCAGTATGTTTTTTCCATGCACTGCCACAGCTGGGAATACACTTCCAGAGTCCATAGGCAGGATAAAATGATTCCAGAAACCTGGCGCCACTATAGTATATGACCTACCAAAATCACACGCACGCACGTACGCACGCATGCACACATGCATGCATGCACACACACATGCATGCATGCATGCACACAGGCACGGATTGCACGCACACGCTCACACGCATGCATACACACACAAGCATGCATATTTTAAATGTTTTATTTCTATCCACCGAGTTAAAACACAATTTGAGCATGCACACGCACACACACAACACACACACACACAACACACACACACACACACACACACACAGGTCGGTCATAGCTGAATGAGTAGAGAGGCTGCCTGGGAAACAGTTCTAGGTTCGATTCCCAGGCATATCGAAGTGTCCTTGATCAAGACCCCGTGGGATCAAAATAGGTCTAATTGTTGTTAACCACCATCACAATTAATGATCCCAGTCAATGCAAATGGTAACAGGTGTGGGTGTCGGTCACTTCCTGCAAACCAAACAAAGAACTTCCTGCTGACCACAGCACTTGAAGACCTACACGTGCGTTTCCAACTTACACTTAAAACAATGAACTGAACAGAATAGAAGAGAATAGAGTGCATTGGTTATGGGAAGTATAATTTGATTCAACGTTCGGCGAGTGTTTTTCCACAACTGACCAGATGCAACAGAACCTTGCTGCACATTGTAAAACTCCCCTCCCCCCGCACATGCAGTCAGTTCTGCCATAACTCAGGACAGATGTCAACCATTACATCTCTGCATTAGCCCCCCACCCAACCCAACCCAACCCAAGCCATCTCCACAAAAACGGCCTGTCTGTCTGTCTGTCTCTCTGTCTGCCAGCCCATAGCTCTGGCCCATAGCCTTTAAGGACTTCTCTTCAAGGCTATATGGACCAGAGCTTTGTCTGTCCATGCTGACCACAAGTTCACAACACAGGCTGAAGCCTTTCTTCCCATGTTTGCCTTCTCTTGTTCTCGCACTCTCAGCATTTCCCAGTGTTTTCATGACGGGGGGAGCTGCTATCATCACCATTATGAAAAATCACACCCGTGTCTGTGAACTGAGTGGTGCAACTCCCCTCTCCCCCTGCCTCTCTCTCTCTCTCTCTCTCTCTTTCTCTCTCTCTCTCTCTCTTTCTGTGTAATTAGCAGGCAACACTATCTCTCTCTCTCTGTTTCTGGCACAACAGCGCCACTTTTGCCCCTACTGGTACTCTAAACATAGTCACAGTCACAGGTTAGGATGGACATTGCTGTTCCTTGGAGTGGTTGCACCACTCAAAACACCTCCACACTCCTCTCTCTCTATCCCTCTCTCTCTCTCCCTCACTCACTCTCTCTCTCTCTATCCCTCTCTCTCTCTCTTTCTCTCGCTCTCTAAAATAAAGGTCCCATTAGTGATGCCAGTGTGGAGCATGGTGGACATTATGTTTATTAAAGGTTTTATGACATTCATTTTCATTTTTTCTTTTAGGTTTTATGACCTCAATTACACCCAAAAAACCTGAACTTTGAACATTCAGTGGATTTTCTGTGGTCTGAAGTTTTCTTTGGGGTTTTTGGGGCCTTTTGAGCTACAATGAAAACAGGCAACACAGTGAAAACAGTGACATCTGCTGGCAAATCCCATTGACATATATGGGATTTGCAATAAGTGATGTCACTTACTGCCAGTAAATCAGAGCACCTGTTTGACCCAGATCACAGAAAATCTACTGAATGTTAAAAGTTCATGTTTTTTGGGTGCAATTGAGATTAGAAAACCTAAAAAAAACAAGAACAATTCCAAAACCTTTTTTTTAATGTCACAATCCCTTTAAAGGATCCCATGCATTAGAGACACATGAACATGCATATCCTCCTGGGGGTCCCGAAGAAAGCAAATACAATACAGATGTACACAACTAGTAAAAAATACGAATTAAAAAAAAAAAATCACATTATAAAATCAAATCCTAGCAGTAAACAAATAGGCCTACACAAATCATAGTTATGTACCGGTACTTGACAAAATTGTCAAGGTATATCTCTTGATATATGTTTTGAAAGTAGGCCTAATTTTGTTATGGATTATAGATAAGATGTTTTTGGGCGGAGCGTTCCAGTCAGAGAATTATTGACCTACATACAGTATGTTTGAGGCAATTTGAAATTGGTATTGGTGTTGTCCTTTGTCCCCTCCTCTAGTGTTGTTGTAACCATGTGCATTACAATGCAAATATTACACACTAATTTAATTAATTCATCAGGGCACACGTGGTTTAATATCCTGTGTTGCTCCTCTGATGACGCCCTCTGCCCTCACAACGACTGCAACATAGTGACGCAAAATCAGAAATCACTAGTATAGTGACAGAATTAACATAATAGTCAATCATCTCACAATTAAGTTTTTGGTTGTTTTTTTTTTCTTGAAAAGAAAAGTTCTCTCACCTCTGGCTTGACTTCTCTCGGAGCGCTCAGCTCCCATCCGATCACCAGCAGCAGCAGCTGGCCGAGTGTCTTCACTCGGAGTCCCATTCCTTCAACAAGGCACCTCTCCCCAACAACAAATAACACGTCGTTGAAAACACTTAACTTTCTTTTCTTTTTCTTACTTTGGCTGTTTGTCAGAGCATTATGTATCTAAACGAGATCTAAAAGATAATCCCGACGAACGAACACGACTCGCAGTCAGACACTGTACAGCTGGTCGGTCCTGCACACAAGTTTTCTAAAATGACGCCTCTGCAAAAGGTTGGTGTCTGTCCAATCTGTGCATGTTGAATTGTATAATGAAAAGTATCAAGCGCTGATCATCGGACGGTGTCAAATTGAATTAATCTTATTGCAGGTGGTGCAGATGTTGCTGTACTGTAGCCTAATGCGTAATAACCCGATGTTCCCACGCTGGCAGCTCACTTTCTCCTGTTCTCCAGATGTTGAGATTTTTTTCTTTTGTTGTTTTCATAAACCAGGCACTCTAACCCTCGGTCTAATTTGTGCCTCTTATCTCCGCTGCCTTCCCTTTCCTATCCTCAAATCGTCTTGTTTTGATTCTCTCTCTCTCTCTCTCTCTCTCTCTCTCTCACACACACTCTCTCTCTCTCCCCTCTGTCCTCTCTCTCCCACACAGCTGCAGACGTGGTAGTTTGATAGTCCCGGGAGGCCTTTGCTGGAAAATAGAGGGTTGTAAATGTGAACCTCCCCCTTTTCTGCATTAGCCCATCCCTATACTTGGAGAGGTAAGAATCAACTTTGTGACCTTGCTGGCGGACATGGCTGACGTTGACCGTTTCCACTGAGTTAAGGACTTAATGCATGACAATCAAGATACATAATATTAGTCTAGAAATGTATACAAAGCAAAATGATTGCATGATATGACGACATTCAAATGACGCCTTGTTTCAGAAGAAAATAGCATTAGCTACAAGTTAACTTGAGTTGTTTTATTGTCTCCACCAGGCCGAAGGCATGGGGAGAGAGTATGTTTTGCACTCCGTCCGTCCGTGTGTCCGTGTGTGTGTCCGTGAACAGCTAATCTCGGCCACCGTTAACCCGGTCGATGCCATATTTTGCACACACACTCCCTGGATGCCAACCATGAACCTCTGCCCCAAACTTTCCAGAACGGCCTGTTATAGCGCCACCAGGAGGCCGCTTTGTGCAAAACAAGTTTTTCAATGCCATATTTTGCACACACACTCCCTGGATGCCAACCATGAACCTCTGCCCCAAACTTTCCAGAACGGCCTGTTATAGCGCCACCAGGAGGCCGCTTTGTGCAAAACACGTTTTTGCACAGTACACCTACAGATTTTGTCCAAACATCACGCAAATTGGTACACAGTCTCTCTAGAGCCATTCAACGAAACGGGTCTTTCAGATTTATCAGACTCCATCCTGATTGGTTAAGATTGGCTTCCAAAGTTCACAGGAGTGCTCAGTTTCAAACAAAATGCTGCAAATCATGAACACATCGCGTGATTTCCGTGAAATTGTGCACCCACATTCCCACTAGGCCGAGGACGAAATGCCACATGAACAATTTCAACTCAGCCTCAAGGTGGCGCTATAACTGGCCGAAAAGTGTTTTTACCTCTAACTGCACGGATCTGTGGATAACCTGGTGGAGACCTGTGCCCGGAAGGGCACTTTTTCTAGTTGAGACTGTTGCAGACTTTGAAAATTGTATATGCCTAGTACATTGCATAGGCCTGATGTTTCAGTAGTTGACACTGTGTGAATTGATGGGTGGGCTTTTATAAATATCTGCAGATCATGTCATCATTTACAAATTATACATTTCATAGGCATGACTACTCTACCAATACCTCATTGTATAGACAAACTCATGATCAGTTTAAAATTGATGACAGATAACCCTTTTTCTGAATTAATTTGACTTCATAGTTCACTTTCAGGCATGTATAAGCACAAGAATGGGCTGCATTTGCATCCCCAGATTCATGTGTTAAGGAAATTGCGCCCTCTGGAGTATGAGCAAAATGTTGTCTGCTAAAACACGCCAATAATCCCCCGCCCTCTTTCAAAAACAGCTAAAATCCCAAATGAAAGAAAGCAGCAATAGTGAAAAGAAATATTTTACTTTCTCTAATAACAACCTATACATGAACCTTATTGTTTGAAAAACACTAAAGTTGTCCTTGGCTTTAACTTTAAAAAAAAAGGTCAGTCAAATGTACAAATTACATGAAGCCCATGAGGCATTATTTAACTGAAATATGAGAGGGGTCCAGAGCTCAAAAAAGGTATGTATGAGTGTCACTCATTGAGTGAGCAGCAGTGTTGTTTTTGGCAGCAACATTTTGATTTTAGTTTTAGTCATAGTCTTTTGAATAGTTTCAATTTAGTTTTAGTCACATTTTAGTCACCTGAAATGTCTGAACGAAAATACATCGCCTGGATGCAACTGGGACGTATCCTCAGTGATGTATCCCAAGGTCATCACCTGGGACGTATCCTCAGTGATGTATCCCAAGGTCATCACCTGGGACGTATCCTCAGTGATGTATCCCAAGGTCATCAGGGTTAAGGGTCTCTCGAACATCATACCCCTCACTCGGGTGACCCAGCCGGGGTGATCAAGTCCAGACTTACGTCCCAGTAGCTACCCTCGATCAGACCCACTAGGGAAAGACAGGGCCACACAATCCGTTGGAACCACTCCGGAACTACTGTGCCGGGACTGAGAGGTACAATTCTGGTATGTGGAGGGACTAGGCTCTGTGGGTTGACTCCTGTCCGGGCCCCTCCTACGTCTCACCAGGTCCACTCCTGCTCTCACCAGGAGTACCACCAGGACCTGTGCGTTGCACCAGACTCCCAGCACCAGACACTAAATGTCAGGCGGTTTTAGTCGACTGAAATGTATTTTGGTGGGCCTTCATGCCGTCGTAATGACTGATTTTACACTTGCTTGTTTTTATTAAGTTTCCATGTCGTGGAACATTTTTCGTCTTAGTTTTAGTTGACAAAATCATCGCATCATCTAGGCGGCACCTGGGTAATGTGTGCACTGTTCCATGGAACAAAACAAATTAAAAAAAATCTTCACTTTCCTTTATGTGGCATTACTAAACGACTGGTCAGGGTCAGGGACCACATGCAATTCCCTCACGCACGGACCACCAGTAGACTTATGACGTGCCCAATAATAATATAGGGACACCATGGTTGGAAAGTGGTTAAACTGGCCATGGATCATTTGCAAATGGCTTTCAATTTACTGTTTATGGGCCCAGTACTGGTCCATAAACAAATGTTACGGTTGGTTTAGTTCCCTTCTGTAATTACCTATGCCTTCACTTCACTCCCATGTGTCCTTTCATGTCTCTCTCTCTGTCTCTCTGTCTGTCTGTCTGTCTGTCTGTCTGTCTGTCTGTCTGTCTGTCTGTCTGTCTGTCTGTCTGTCTGTCTGTCTGTCTGTCTGTCTGTCTGTCTGTCTGTCTGTCTGTCTGTCTGTCTGTCTGTCTGTCTCTCTCTCTCTCCTTCCACAATGTCGAGGCAAATGGCATGCCATGCACCTCCTTCTCTGGTAGAAAATCACATTAGTCCTTTGAAGGAAATGGAATAGCGCCATTGTTTGGGATTCCCTCGGAATCTTCCCCGGCGTCTAGTAATTCATGATTCCACCAGGCACTTGCTTATACATTTCCAAGGCTGCCACCTGCTGTACAAGAACACAGTGCTTATTGACTTAGTGTCTTAATTGATATGCACGCGGTGACACTCATTTGTTGGTGGCAAACGGCAGCCAAACAAAGAGATTTCACATCACATCTAGACTAGAGAATGATCTGTAGACTACCTGATGCATCTTGGGTTCTCTCTCCCTCTTTCTCTCTCTCGCTTACACACAAGCACACACACGCACGCACGCACACACACAACACTCCACACACACTCATGCACAGGGGCCGGCTGCTGTGGTTGTCATGGCTGAGGAGATTAGGGCCTGAAATGGGGACAGCTGGCCTCTTCCCCTCCCCTCATCCTCTCGGTTGATGTGACAGACACAGAGGAAGGCAGAGCACTTTAATTGTGTTGGGCGAGAACAGGATTAGTGACGCCTGCGTGTGAGCGAACTTGGCACTTATGGCTGAACATGGCTGCATGCTAACACACACAGTCACACACACAGTCACAGTCACACTCAGTCACACACACACGCACGCACGCACTCACACACACACACACACACTCGGATACACACAGCTATCATGGATGTTATACATATATATTTATATAATAATATAAACAATATGACAGTCCATGCAACTATTTTCCAAACTGAGTTTTATTATATTTCCTTACCCTTCCATGGTAACATCTTGGAATACTGAAAGTACACTGTACAACAAACAGACACAGACGTCTTGGGGTGGGAGTATGGTGAGGGGTGGGGGGTTGTATAAAGATACAACATAAAAACATTTAGTGAGCCACGGTGTGTTACAGACATCATCACTTTTGGACTAAACAACAATTACATTATTCACAAAGTAGAAGGGCAAGTCACACGTACACTAGTCCCTTCCGTGGGAACATGGATACCGCCTCTGTGCTTTTCTCTTGGCTGGAAGATATGATTGAAAAAGTAAACCACAATAACGTGAGATGGTAGTTTATCCTAACGACACGATGGCCAAACATACTGTATTCTCCACAGAAACACCAGGGGTTGGTCTGTGTGAGTCTGTCTGTCCTCAGATTCAGTGCCAATTCTTGTGCAAACTCCGTATATTTCACCTATCATTGCTGTCGGGCGGAAACCTGGGCTTGTTATATGTCCAAAACCCGTTGCTTTTTTATTATCTTTTTAAAAACATTTTTGAACAGTGAAAATGGCCGATCTACAAGATCACAACAAACAGCATAGATGTGCTGTTTTCACTACTTCTGTGCGACACTCTTTAATGAAGAAGTAGGGCATTAATTTATGAAGAAATACAAAAAGCTGAAATGTTGGACATACTAGGTTTCTCTAGTATGGTTTCTGGTTTATATATTTTTGAAATATTTAACTTTAATTTAAGTCAATCGGACCCTGATGCTGAAACCTTGCCCAATTCGGAGTCGTATGCCACAGATGCAATAGAATCTATTGCATCTATTGCAGTCATCTATTGAATAGACCGGCTGACCCCTTAAGTCCCAGATCAACACCTTGACCTCCAGACAATTGTACAGTATTTGTATTTCTCTTAATAGTTTGCTTTGGTCAACCTATATGCGTTATATAGGTAGGGTATTAAGACAATATGAATTCCAGAAAGATTTAATAATCACAGCCAAGTATTCTAAAAAATAAAATTAAAATCCTATTAGTATACTTTTCTGTAACAGGCCAGTTAAATGACATCTGAACTCCATCTGGCACTCCAAATAAGTTAAAAACATCACTAAGAATTATCTGACCCACATCTGGTATGAAACACTGATACAATAGAGTTACACTCTCAAACATTGACTTTGTTAAAAATGTAAACCTACCCAGTAAAATCCCCTCGTGTTAATTTAACATGTTATGCTCTCAGAATTAAATGAACAGTGAGGATTTTACTGAGTATAAACAACTTCAGCCAGAGAAAGTTAGTCTTCCTTTTCTTGGGATCCAGCATGAAGTGGCTTTACTTGATTACGGTACTTGGTTATTCTCAGGTTGTTCATACTTTGTCTCTTTCCAGTTCTTAAAAGATAGTTGGTCGGCTCACAACTTTCACAAACTAAACAATTTACTCAGACTACCAAAGTGACAGACTAGTAAAAATGTAATTAGGAAGCAATACAATGCAAAAGCCCAACAGTTTTTTTTCCTTCTTCACCTAAATGGTAAACATCAATTCAAAGCACCAGAACGCTGCCCAGCCAATCACATAGACTCTAGATTGGGACCGTCTTCTTCTTCTTCTTCTTCAGACTCCTCCCTGGTTTCTTCCAGAACTCTACCGGTGCCGGGCAGGTCCATCTGTGGTCTGATAGGTGATTCGGCCAACTGGGGCATTTCCACATTCTCCCCCTGGATGCCAGTCGTCGTGGGGTCATCGGTCGGTTCAGAGCTGGTGTTGAGGAAGGCTTGGTACTGGTTCCAGAAGCCCGCGGAGCTCCTGGTGGCGGGGATGTTAGGTGACGTGGTGGTGGCCGTGGAAGCAGGAGCGGACCGCTCAGAAGTGGACCGGCTGCTCCGGGCTGGCGGGCGGGCCGTTGGCTTCGTACTGACCACACCGTGGTGCTTCATGTGACCCTGCGGACGATGAAGGTTAAAATGGGGAGACCTTAATTAAGCTTTCATGCTACATTCATGATTCATATAAAACAGGGGAAAACTAAATAAAGTCTTCCAATCATAGAATTGTATTGAATGTTGTTAATCTCGTCATTTCATGAGGCATTGGATTTTTATTTTTAATCATTTTTAAACCCATTTTTTCACCCAGTGTCAATTATCTAATGTAATCCTGGGCGCTACACTTCCTCTGCCAACCTGCGGGGGGGTGGGGGGGGCAGCGGACTGACCTCATGCTTCCTTCTATGCATGAGTAGTCCAAGCTGCTTCTTTTCACCTGACAGGGGGGAGTTTCCCCGGCCGGACGTAGCAAGTAGAAGGTACTGAACAACACGCTATTCCGACCAGTTCCTTTCCCCTCCATCAGGCGCCCTGGCTGGCCAGGAGGAGGTAGTTTAGAGACCAGGATTACTGCATGTTTTTTGTGAGGGTACCTACCCTAAGGGACACGGGGAGAACATGCCTGAGGCATTGGATTGCATGCATATACAAGCATCAGCAAGTGGAAAAGGGTAATTTTCCACAAAAACATTGTTCTTGTAATTCAGGGGTTGGCAACCTTTTTGACATGAAGTCAGGGGCGGTCCGTCGGAGCTGTCAGATTATCACGATCACATGTGACGTCACAGACCTTTACTTTTACACTTTTCTTTACTTTTACCTTTACACACTCTGCCTCTTGGCACGAGCAGCAGGCAGCATTATCTCAGGATGCTACAAATGTCTATCTACGTACGTCCTGTAAGAAGACTTAGAAATAAAACTAGTGTCAATCATTTCAAGCGGCTCTTATTTTGAAAAGGAAGAGAGGAAGTACGTTTTGGTTGTAGCCAAGCTGCCATGACAATTCATGATGCCGGCAAGTCTGACCAAGTAGTAAACAAGAACCCACATGGATTAAACACAAGCTTTTAGCCAATCTTCATATATTTACGATATGAAAACCGTACATCCGTGACTTGAACAATGTACACACTTTGGAAGTACGTTAAACATGTAACCTCTGCAGCATTAGGTGAGTAGTTCATTGTATAAGTCGAATGTTGGCTCACGCTGGTGAAATCATCGCTTCTGAACGTATCGCATGTTGAAACTTTTTTAGTCAGTGTGCCATATCAACATTAAATTTAATATTTCCAATGTGATATGTGATATGTCCATATAAATAACAACAACACCCTATATTTTCTTTAGAAATATTTTCTTCCTTCAGGATGTACACACGCGCACACACTCACTCACTCACTCACTCACACACACACTCACACTCACACTCACACTCACACTCACACACACACACACACACACACACACACACCAGTGGTCAGTCACCCTCCCCTGTGCCAATGTTTGACACCCGTGCCTAAGGTTGCCTACCCCTGTTGAAACTCATTTTCACACTCCATGTTGTTTAGAATTTGCCAGTGTTCATACATGTAAAGTGTTAAAGGACCACTTCACCACTTTTCAACCTATCTTCATATAATAGGTCCTCACTAATAATCATGATAAAATGGCACGATTTCTTTCTACTCAGTCTGTGTCTCATAGGAGGGCTGTGGGCAGTTTAGAAACCGTCTTCCAGTGACATCATCATTAGGCAGATTTTTTTTTAAACAAGATTTTTTTACAAAAATGTTTAAATTGTCATTATCGTGAGAACGATGGCTTCCATTTTCGCATTACAACTTTTCAGGACTAGAAAGCCTGCAGTTTTTATTAGCTTGTATTCCCCATCGATGATGTCACTGGAAGACGGTTTCTGAACTGCCCACAGCCCTCCTATGAGACACAGACCGAGTAGAAAAAGATTGCGCCATTTTTTCATGATTATTAGTGAGGACCTATTGTATGAATATAGGTTGGAAAGTGGTGAAGTGGTCCTTTAACGATAATATGTATACCAGAACTGTAGATTTAAAAAATCACACCCGTGTGAACTGAGTGGTGCAACTCCCCTCTCCCCCTGCCCCCCCCCCCCCCCCTCTCTCTCTCTCATTAGCAGGCAGCACTGCAGCACTATCTCTCTCTCTGTTTCTGGCACAACAGCGCCCTACTGGTACTCTAAACATAGTAACAGTAACATAGTCACATAGTTAGTCACATAGTCACATAGGTTAGGACGGACATTGCTGTTCCTTGGAGTGGTTGCACCACTCAATAACTAGAGTTATCTACCGGTAAATCAACTTCTCTTAATGATGATGTTTGTACCACATATCACTTAGAATCACCCCCCTCACTAGCTCTGGTCCATAGCCCTAATGCCCTTTAGCTCTGGTCCATAGCCCTAATGCCCTTTGCTGCCATTGCATTAAGGCTCTGCCACTATCTGCTTCCTACCCTTGCATGAAATGCAGACTAGCCTCTCCTCTGTAGCGGAAATATAAAAAACGTTTTACCCACTCACCAATACAAAGGCGGATTGTGTAATTAGAAAGCCTTTCTTTAGTGGACACACTCTGAGCCCCCCACCACACATATAAAATGCACTTTTTGGCCGGAAAGGGATTGTTTTTCCACTGAAAAGAAAAATACTTTTAGTTACTGTCCACTGCTCCCTCTACCGATATCATTACGTGTGGTGGAGGGCTCAGAGTGCGTCCACTAAGGAAAGTAGGCTTTCTAATTACACAAGCCGCATTTGTATTGGTGAGTATATATATATATATATATAAAACGTTTTTTATATTTCCACTACAGAGGAGAGGCTAGTCCACAAGGACTTTTTTAATGTTATCCTTTTAGACCAAGTGTCAGGACTCAGGACTGTACTCATGCTGTTCATTTTCCTCACCTTTAATCCACTACGACTGGCATACTCTTTCCCACACTCTGCACAGCAGTAGGTCTTTTTCTCGGGGCGAGACAGGGGAGGGGGGAGTGTCGGTGCGAGGCTTATGGGGACCGAGCTGTCGAGGCGTTCACTCACAGATGATCTGCTAGCCTTAATGCTCTCCATCCTCTCGTCTCTCCCATACGAGGAGCCAAAGTGGTGGCTCTGACGGGTCTCCCTTACAAACGTGGCCGCTCTCTGTGACGTGAGCCTCACCTCAGCACCACCGCCGACATCTGCGACCTCTGGAGACGTCGCATTGGGGTCCTCGTCGAGCACAGTCTGGGCCGGGTCTTGCTTTGGTGTCGCTGGTGGAGGTGACTGAGCGTCGTCTTCTCCCATGGGCTCCGGTGTTTGGGGCCGTGGCGATTGCTCAGACCGAAAGTCGGGTCCTGCGTTTGTTTCGGGTGGTTTTTCGCTCAGGACGGGGGTAGAGGAGGTGGGACAAGAGTGCACAGGGGTTGCACTATGGGTCGGAGTACTCAGTAGGTCCTCCAGGTTCGATCTTGAGCCAGAGAGGAAGACATCAAAGGAAGAGGAACCTTCGTCTTCTGGACTGTCCTCTATCTTAACGCTATGAGCCACTGACGTTTTGATGACAGCAGAGGGAGTAGATGACCTATTGATGGAGAGATGAATATCCGGTCCAGGTTGGTTGTCTTCATTACCTGGAGAGTCTGTACTTTCCAGTCGGGCATCTGGTGAGGGAGCACTGACGAAAAGGACAGGCGGGTCCACGCTACCTGGACGTGGGGTTTGACTAATAGGGTTCAGGGAGGGGCCTGGGCTGAGGTCAGAGGGTGGGATCCGTTCTGGACTGGATGAGCCTGACTTGATGGGGTCATCGGTGCACTCCGTTGATGTCATATAAGCCGAGATAGTGGTAGTTCCTTCCATTGGTGTTTGACATTCAGTGTTTGGGGCTGGGCTTTGGGATTGGCTGGCTGCAACTGGAGGAGGGCTTTGAGGTGGGACAGTGGGGTGGGACAGTGGGTCTGCGGCCTGGCATTCGAGCTGTGACAGGTGTACATCATCAGACTCTGCGTTCATATCGGGTAAAGACTCCTCTGCACCGTCGGGGGGTAGCTGCCCACCCAGGTGCATGCGGATATGATGCTGGAGAACCAGGGCATTGGTGAACTTGCGCTGGCACAGAGGGCAAGAGTTCTGGACACGTGCATTGGGAGGCCGGGCACGATGGGTGGCCAGATGTGCCCGCAGGCTACCTTTGGTAGAGAAGGAACGTCCACATAGCTTACAGGGGAAAGGACGTTCTCCAAGGTGGGTAGCTTGGTGCAGACGCAGGGCCCTGGGGCAGCTCAGTACACGCAGACACACGCCACACTGGTTGGGGGCCAGATTACCGCCTGCACCCATGATGCCAAGAGATGGTAGCATGGAGCCTACCAAGGCACTAGCTCCATTAGCACTCATGCCCAGGGCAGCGACCATCTCACGGGTGAAGTTTGAGGCAGAGGTGGACGATTGTGGGGAGGCCATTACATAAGTGCTAGAAGTGTTGGTGTTTGAGAGGCTACTGGCGATGAAGCCTGCTGAAGAGGAAGCCACACAGCTAGCTAGCACCTCTCCCATGGACATGGAGGAGGAGGAGGAGGCCCAGGGAGAGGAGGAGGATGTGGGAGGCTCTCTTTCCAGCTTTTCCACCAGTCTCTGCAGCTTGGATGTGTCTGACGTTGGGGTGGAGGAGGAGAGGGAGGACGGAAGAGAGGAGGTGGATGCACCCGAGACTTTAGGAAATGGGGAGAAGGGGAAGGACATCTGAGAGTGGGTGGTGGAAGTGAGGTGATGGGACCCTGGCGCGGAGGGAGGTGGGTGGCGTAGCAGGCCAAGGGCTGAATGGTGGGGAGATGCATGGGAAGCAGAGGAAGATGAGGAGGAGGCCGATGGAAAGAGGAGCTTAGGCAGGTGGGCTAGCTGGGAGTACGCTGAGGGAGGTAGCATGGGCGCATGAGGGGGAGTGTTCTCATCAAAGCGCTGTTGCTTGGCTCCCTTGAACAACCCTGCGATGGTGTTAGCAGGGTTGGAGAGGAGGGAGGAGGCCAGAGAGGAGGAAGAGGATGGTGCTGAGGACGAGGAGGAAGTGTGGGATGATGCAGAGGCTATAGAGGCTGCAGCGGCCACCGCCGCGGCCCTGTTGAGCTGCAGGATAGAGTGGGAGATCAAAGCCAGATCAACACTGGGGGGCAGGGGTAGAGTGGAGGGGGCAGCACCTCCTCCACCCCCCAGAGAAAAGCCTCCGCTGGCGCCACCACCAGCCTCCAGAGCATCTCCAAACAGGTCATCCTCGGGCCTACGTTTACGCCTCTTCTGAAGTAAATTTAAATTACTACCGCCACCGCTGCTGTTGCTGCTCATCGCCTGCTCCAGGTCTGATCCCCCGGTCACCCCGAACCCCGCACCAAACAAAGATGGCGGCAGGAGGGAAAGGGAGAGTTCTGGGTTTTGCTCGCGGTGGCGCAGGAAGTGCACCTTGAGGTTGCCTCTGGTGGTGAAGCGGCTGAGGCACACGGGACACTGGTAGGGCCGTTCGCCCGTGTGCGAGCGGAGGTGGATCTGCAGCCCCGAGTCACTGCTGAACATCTTCCCGCAGAAACGGCAGGGATGCTGCAGGCGAGCGGATGTGAGCGAGGGGGCGGAGCCCAGTGAAGCTCCTCCCCCGGACACAGACGGCAGACCGTGTTGGGAGGACGGAGCTATAGACACTGAGGTCGGGACGGGCGGTGTGAGGAAGGCCAGGTGCCCGCCACTCGTGGTGGTATTTGGAGATTTCTCGTGGAGATAACGAGTGGGCAGGGCGAGTGACAGCGCTAGAGGGTAATTAGAAGAGGCCATGCTGGAGATGGCGGAGGACGATGACGATGACGAGGCCGAGGAGTGACCGCTCACCCTCGGGTAGCTGGAGAATCCCGTAGCCCCTCCGGCGCCCTCCATTTGGGGCTTATTTGGTCGCAGGATTTGGGACAAGGGGTGGATTGGTTTAGAGGGCTTTGGGGCCGACTGCTGCGGGGGGAGCAGAGAGGAGAAGCACGCCAGCAGCGGGGCGACAGAGGTCTGCGGCTGAGGGGGTGTCAGCTGTGGCGTTGGGCTAGTGGTGGCGCCCCGCTCGGCGCCCTCCAGGCAGAGCTGGGGCAACGGAGGAAGGAGCAGCTGGGAGGGCGTGTCTATGGAATAGGAGGCTCCGCCCAGCCGGAGCACCTGTCTACAGATCTCCTCCGTCATCTGCATCTGGTGGATCTGCCGCTGCTGCAGCACGCGCAGCTCCTCCAGGATGAGCGCGATGCTCAGCTGGGCCCTGGAGGGGGCGGCAGAGGTCATCCCCGGGCTCGGGCTCGGGGTGACCGGGCTGGGCGGGCCCTCGGGCACGGGGCTGGGGCTTCCGGGGTGGGGCGGGGGACACAGGGAGGCGGAGGAAGAGGAGGAGGAGGAAGACGTGGTGGTGGTGGCCGACACGCCCAACTTGGGAGAGGCCATGTGGGCACCGCGGGAGATGTGGGCGAGACCACTCGCGAAAAATGTGGGAGCACTATCGGACAGGTCCGGGGCGGGCAGAGGGTAGGCTCGGGAGGAGAACGAGGTGTGAGGGAAGTCCGGGGAATGGGGGGACGGGTGGTCTTTGAAGCTACGTGGGGGGCAGGGGGAGGGCTGGCTGGGAGAGTAGGAGAGGGGCAGACCTTCGGTGGGTAACGAAGGGGTGTGGTCCCGCCTGTGAGAGGGACAGGGAGCCAGCGGTGGCTGGAAGGATGGAGAGGACAACGAAGATTCCGTGGTCACTGGAGAACAGACTGACTTCAATGCCAGATGATCATCTAGGGGGGGGAAAAAGAAGAAAATTCAATCAATTCTATCTGACAAAAAGATATAAACTTCCATTCAACCCTTGGGTTATATAACATAGATACATACTGTGTGTGCGTGTGTGCGTGCGTGCGCGTGTGTGTGCATGTGACAGGTGGACCACATTTTAGAACACATTAAAGCGACACAGGTGGTCTAGAAACAGGTAGTGCCTTGAACACTGACACTTGAACACTGACACTTGAACACTGAGGGTGCCGGAAAATAAACTTTTTTTTAAAACTCTGCCACCCTGAACGACTCCTGCTGCTACTTTATAGTCCAGAACTCCTTTCTGTCTCTTTTGTCCTGTCTGTTCACTGTTGCTTCCCCACTACCACACTCACTCACTCTCTCACACACACACACACACACACACACACATGCAAGCCTGCACGTGCGCAAACACACACACGCACGCATGCACATTTATGGACAGCGACATACCCACACACACACAGTCAAAAACAGAGAATACAACTATAGTCTGCAAGACAACACCATTGGGAGAGTAGCCTATCTTGTTTCCTGGGCAACCGGACAATGGACTTTACCTCAGAACCCCCCCCCCCCCACACACACACACAAAAAAAAAAAAAAAAAGCCACACACTTGGACACACACCTTCACCCCTCTTTCCCTGCATTCACTCATGTCTTTCATCCCCTGTGGGAGCCCTTCCCCCCACCCAGTAACCCAGTGGGGGTGCTACTGGGGGTCAGGTCCTGGTTGGGTACTGGACACTGTATTGGGGCCTCTGATTGGCTGGCACACTCAACCTTTAAGCACATGGAGGTCACATTCCTGGCACATTTAGGAGCAGGCAGAGGAAGAGAGGGGTGTGCTGCAAAGACAACAAACAGCCTTCCCAGACACACCATGACTCACAGAAGACGTGATCATCATTTACAAAGAGCAGCACATGTATACAAAAGCTAGCAAGTTGTATTCTCTGTTGTATTCTCAACATATACACACGTATGGTTTTTTTATGTGTGATTCTTTTTTTTTAAGAGCAAAAATAGACGATCTATATACAATCTCAGGAGCCAAGTGGCACGATGCCACATGAGTCGTCGTCAGATTGTATACAGATCGGTTATTTGTCGCAAAGACAAACTATACTTAACGACTTATATAAGTGGTTTACCCTACAAATGTATTATCGAATGTGCACATTGCAGAAGCAGACTCACGTGCACAATACCACTTAACACATGCAAACAGACGTAAAACACATACACACTGAAGACGTGTAAATGCACATGATATGGGACTAGATAATAGGCCTGTACACCCATAGGCTACACATAACTCACTTTTAGCTCGAAAGCAACATTTTAGCCTATGCCTGCTGTCTAATAAGTCTACTCTTGTAACTGGAGTACATAGGCAGATGGACACACACATAGAGTATGTAGTTCGCGCACATGCACTCGCGCAAATACGCGCTCACACACACACACGCACGCGTGCACACACACACACACACGCACGCACACAGCTTCTTGAGTATGTTTGTGCTTCAGTGCCCAGCAACAAAGCCTCAAAGAGTGCATCGGAGTCTGTATTGAAGTTACAACAGATACAGAACCTTCCCATGCGATGCTCATCTCTGACCTTCTCTAGATGAACTTTTAACAACTTTCTTTTTGTGTTGGGCTATACGTCCATTAATTAACCCCTCCCACACACACAGTAGTAGGTAGTATAAAATGAGCTGAGTTGAGTTGAGCTGAGTAGCCAACAGAAGAGGTGGCTCAAATGGCCCTGCCAATTCAGTCAATTTAAAATGAAGACTGAAGATCTTTGCTGCTGTGTATACCCCCCCCCCCCCCATTCTGGGTGGTCTGTGTCTTTGAACCAACCTGGTGGGGGTGGGGGGGGGGGGGGGTGAGGAGGACACTGTAGGGTTTTCTACATCCTGTAGAAAGCAGCTAATGACATGAATCAGAGAGGGAACAAATGAAAGAGCTGTATGGGCCTCCATTAATTCTGTTGGCCCGGGCTGCAGTGAAAATGCGCCATGCACATAAATGCACCTCTCCTGCTCCAAATGGAAATGAAGAAGATAAGAAAATATTTCTTCTTTTACCCCCCTGCACCCACTTCACTTTATAAACAATAATTATAGCCTATAATCTAAAACTAAACACAAACAAATCGAATGTCTTGATTGATGAAAGAAGAAGTACAGGCCTATAGTATGTCCAGTTGTTTAACTCATCCCCATAATGTAGTGAATAAGCAGAATTTTTTTGTTTTGTTCTGTTTTTTATTTTTGAGTAATGGTCAATTTCTCACCATGCTCAAGTATCCGAGAGACACCGAGGGTCGCGTTCATAAGCTGCTGCGGCCGTTTCTGTTTCCGACGAGACATGTTGCAGCAGGACCGGACTGATGCAGCTGCGCTGCGATGGCCAACACACAACTCTGACTCTGTGTCCCTTCACACTGGAAAAAGTAGGTAGGTATAATGAACTAAAATTAATCAAGTGTTACTTTTCGTTCACGAAGGTGTGATGTTAGTTGTGCTGCTGCCGCTGCTGCTGCTGCTGCGGTTAATCTTTCCGCCATAGAATAATAAGTCCATTAGTGCCATCGTGGTGGAGAGAGAGAGAGAGAGAGGGAGAGAGAGAGAGAGAGAGAACTTGTGAAGAGCAGCCAAGGAGGGGAGGCATGTGTGTGTGTGACAGTTTCTCTCAACAAGTCTCTCTTTGCTCAAACTCACCGTTCGCCCCCCTCCTGCACACACACACACACACACACACACACATTCTCTCACTCACTCACACAACACACACTCTCTCTCTCACACACACACACACACACGCGCGCGCACACACACATGTCACTTGTTCTCTTCATACCTTAGCCATTCAAATGCGCGAATGAACACCATCCTTTTGAGCCAAGAGTCCACTCCTCTCCGTTGTCTCCTTATTAGC